>NC_134484.1:187712971-187762971 GCF_040206685.1 Ascaphus truei
GGGAACCTAGGAATCCACCCCCGCTATCTCCCCATAGCAACAGTAGCTACACTGGGGCCGCCCCCCTGCCTGACGCAAGCAGTAGGAATATGGCAGGCTGCCAGGAGGCCACAAATGTCAGCAGTCAAAACAAATCCCTTTCCTTCCCCACCCCACTCTTTCACTCTCTCTCTCTCTCTCTCTGCAGCCTTGCACCCTGCGCCTTAACCCTTTCTGGAGTTCTGCAGGCCTATGCAGCCCTGAACAAAGGTTACAGAAGAGCAGCACAAAGCAAGAAGCCAACAATGTCTCTGATTAGCAGGGGGTAGGGCTTAATAAAGTTCAAAACTTTAGCTGCATTCTCTGTAGGGAAAAAGGAGCGTTATATATTATCATTAACTTATAACATACAACGTGTTCTGCAGTGCAGTTCAATGGGGTGTGAGGACACTTCCAATAACATGACAACATGATGATAGACTGGTACAGTAGGTAAGGAAGGTCTTGCTCCACGGAGTTTACCATCTAAAATATATTTTAACACTATCTATTTAAACTTCCTTGCTGCCCCGTGCTTTTTCTTCTTCAGAGTCGACACAGTAGATGTGGCGATGTTGTGGTTGCCCTGTTCAAGGTGACCTCTAATTCCAAGTCATCTCAAACATTAAGAAAGTTTCAACGTTCTTGGTGTCTGCCCACCAAAGAGAAGGGATATTAGCAATGGTCAGTGTGCAGTGTTCTCCATACTGCATCACACTGCATTATTATACATTTCTCGGTTGGGAAGCAAAGTAATACTGTATTCATGGTGCTGCAGTGCAAGGCATTTCAAGAGCCTTCCTTACTCACTGCACAACTGCTCCTGCCTTTCAAACTCATCTTTAACCCCTGCTGTATAGTTGTATAGTTTGTACTAAAGGGGCTTAATGAGGCCTGTTATGGTCAGTATGGAAGGAGTAGCTCGCATCGTGTAATACATTATTTGCATAATCTAAAATAGTGCAAATAACCCCAGCAAAGTTTCTTCATTAGTTTTGCTGTCAAATGAGTAGATTGTCAGGCAGATTCATAAATGGTTATGCATATAAAAAGCAAATAGGTACATCTTCCTCATATGTCACTATAACAATTCTACAAAGTCCTGTTTAAATTACAAATTAAAAGCTTTGGGTTTTTTTTTTTTAGATCTATTTTGGAAATTAAGACATGCATCTACATATACCATTAGGCAAAATGTAATTTTACATATCATTGGACATATTAATTTTCATAGACTGGCCCAGTTTCGAATGTGCAGTAACGAGCACAGGATTAGACTGAGGCCCGGATTAGCCTGCAATCTGATACACCCATCTTTGACAATCATAACCTTTGGTAAATACCCATAGCCAGGCTTGTTGGTGACACCAACACCACCTATTCAAAGTGCCACTGCTGATTTAATGCATGTACCATTACTTCATCTGCCAATGGCACAGTACAGATGACCTAATGAGCATGTGGTTTGCACGTGAGATTGGGAGGTAGAAGCAATGACAGATGGTGACTGACTGCCTAAAGAAGAATTCTCAAGAGAATATAAATAAACCCTATTTCAATGTGATTGTTTCCTGAAACAGTTCACATGCGGTAGAACAAATTATGACAGTAAAAAGGCTCCTACTGGAACAACAACAGATCAACAACAGCTGTTTCTGGCTCCTTCCTGGACATGCTTTCTCCTACAGTGTACACAACAACATTTGAGCTTCATTTTAACCTTTAAAAACTGGGATCATCTCTAAAATAACTGCAGTTAAACCATCTTTATTTATTCCCTCAGTTTGGGCAATGCCAAAATTAAAAACAAAAAAAGTGCGTGACCTTGGCATTGTATTAATATAACAGAATCCTTGTTTAATCATTTTAGGCTTCACTGCAAAGCCGTCTACACTACAGGAAACTTTTTTTCTTCTTTCTTCAGACTGTTTATTTTAGGTTAGCACGTGTAGCACCGGAGAAGTTAAAGGTCAAATGGGATCATTTACATGCTTCTACTCACTACAATAATAGTAACAGAGAGAAAAAGGGGACCTGTTTCAAAGTCACACTCCCCTTTATCAGTTCATTAATTATTACAGCCAAGTCGTAACATGCACTGTACCTGTATTCTGAATGTACTGCAAAGACATTTAAAAAAATACATATTTATAATCTAAATGGGGAGATCCTATGAAGCTGAATCACGCTATTGATAGCTCCGGGGGTCAATAACATGGAAACTGCAATGTCAAACCCGGATGGCACTCCAGCTTTCTGTAGGCATATGGTAAAGAGGCTGACCCGGCAGCCATATTGAAAGAAGCAGCACATACAATAGTAAATGTAACTGGAGTCTAAGGGACCTTGTGGGTTAAGAAAAGTGCGATTCAGCTCTATATTCTGGGAAAATGTTGAACATGAGGGATTCCTGCTATTAATGTCTCTACATTTATGAGCATTGATCTTCAGTGATAATATGTTATATTACAAGTACAGCGTCAACACAAACTGATGTTTCAAGTATCCAACCACACTAAATCAGTTAATCTTTAGACTACAATGTTGAACACTACAATTGAAGGGTAACTTAATTGTTTAGTTGCCCTATGAATCCTGTATACATGCAAAATAAAGCAACAAAAAAAACACTGCATTTCATATTCTGAGCATCCTGTGACTTACTGTAATATGTTGCAAGACACCACAGATATTAAGAGAAATACCAGTCAGTTGTGAAGTTTCACTTTCACACATTTGTACTGTCAAATAAAGTGATTAGGATCAGTTGCAGCTTAACTCAAATCAGCCTTAGTGTTTTTTTCTTGACGCTGGTAGTGTGTACGGAGTCAGATAAGCTACAACAAACGCAAAGCAAATATTGCAAAACATCAAACACGTTGCTGGGAAAAAGGGTAGGTGATGTGTTGCAGAGCCTATTCTAAGCATTTTTAGTTATTTTAATTAATCTCTGCCACGTGCTGTTTCAAACACCCACTACAGTTCTAGGGCTAAATCCACTAAGCTTAATTAAGTCAGGGCTCATAACATCACGTTCCAGTACCTAAAACAGGAACGGAAGTTATTTTCCACTAAGCTAATGATATGCAAAAACAACGGCTGTTGTTCATCTCATTAGCATGAGCAACATTGCTCCAGCTTCCAAAGACGTGATGTTAAGAAGGTTTGTGAATTACTCCCATCCAGAGAGGAAGAGAGAACGAGGAGGAGAGTACCCATTGACATTTACCTACCAAAGCTCTCCTATATACAACATCTGAAGAAGGTACCTGTGAACACACCGGAAAAACCTGGGAAATAAACTAATTCAATTATGCAAACTATATAAAAATGATTTAAATTAGCCTATTTTCCAGGTATCTGAGGTGTGTTCACGGGTACAGTATCTCTCCATGTGTTGTATAGGAGTGTTTTGGGAGGTATATAAATCAATGAGTACTCAACTAAAACAGCAGCGCCCTCATCCTCCACCTCCTGTGGATGGGAGCAATGGCAAGTTTAGGTATGATTTAACTCCGGGGTTCTCAACTCCAGTCCTCAAGACCCCTAATCAGGACAGGTTTTAAGGACATCCTTATAGGGATATCCCAGCTTCAGCACAGGTGGCTCAGTCAAAGACTGGAGCCACTGATCGAGCCACCTGTTCTGATATCCTTAAAACCGGACCTGTTGGGTGGGGGTCTAGAGGACTGGAGGTGCGAACCCCAGAGTTAACTAATGTAACATTAAGTTCCCACGTTAACCATAACAGACATCAGTGAATATGCAATGTTCGGCTAAACGCCTCCTTTGTATATCATGATCCCCAACGCGTTATAATTAACACAATGCTGGTTATGGGAGTAAACATGTCTTGACGTTATGTTATTAGCCTTTGAAGATAGACGGTAAGGCTCAACTTGACGTTATCACTTAACCAGGCTCTGGGAATCTGGCCCATGTCGAGCAAGTACTTTCTCACATTTCCCGTTAGTTTGCCAGGCTATGGGTCATATGTATCCAGGCAAAACTGGTGCATATTCTGGAGCAAAACAAACTGCACCAGATGTATCACAGAGAAAATACCATGGAATGTATTAGGATGTTGTCCTTTCATATATACAATACAGTGCAGATTTCTTGCCCCAGTATTGCACCACTTTTGCCTTGATACATATACCCTCGTGGATTTTCTGGATTTACTGCAATGAAGCCTTGACCTTGCTTTTCGTGATCCCTCAAAATAGTTCCCTGTTGCTCTCGTCATTTAGGTATTTGACAGTCTCTCATTATTCCAGGATTTCTATGATAGGGTCATTGTCTCTAATTAGAAGTATTTCGTTCAAATCAAAGCAGCATTTTAATTGCTTTTATACTAACCACTGCAAACCTGTTTGTGTTTTTCTCGACATCTCTTTTCCCCGGGAAAATCACCATCACCAGTGGTGACATCACCACTTCTTCTTAGGTGGCAATGCCTGCTCACCTGACGCTTCTTCACTGAAATTGTTCATCCACTTGGTTAATCCACTTTTCTGTTGTCCATAATCCCCCAGTTTTACTAATCTATGTTCCATAAACTAAATTCTGGTTAGTATATAGGCACACACAAGAGCAATTTAAAATGAGATTTTCGTACAAAAACTTTGCACTAAAAAGCGGTTTACGCAGTTTAAGGCTACGGCCCCGCTCCCTGCGCTGCACGCGCGTCTGCGAGGCAGGCGGCGTGTGCTGCCGAGTCCCCCGGTCTGCAGTGAGCTGCAGGGGGAAAGACAGCTGGGAGGGGAGCGTGACGGGGGAGTGACGAGGGCACGGCCGTGACGTCACCCGGCAGGTTCGCCCTCATTAGCTGAACCACCAGGAGGCATGGCCTAGCGCTCTGTCGCGACTCCTGATCTCAATTTTCTTGAGAGCAGGAGTTTTTGTCGGAGCAGCGCAGCAGCCCCCCCTGCAGCGTCAGCCACAACGGGCGCTGCAGTAGCCAGCGGGGACCTGGCCTAATACGTTTATCCCCCAAGAGTTGTGCAGAATATTTATTATTTTAGTTCATGTTCATCTAATGTTATAGAATAGTGACCTTTGCATAACCTCTGGTGGACAGAGGCACCCTTTTTAGGTTAACGTTATAATTAATAACACAAAGTTAACCCAGTGCTACTCCCTAAATCAGCGGTGTGCAAACTGGGGGGCGGGCGAGACTGACTGCGGGGGGGGCACGGGGTTTACAGAGGCCCCACACACTTCCCGAAGGCTCTTAAATGAAGTGCCCGGGAAGCGGCGAAGGGCTCTGTAAACCTTACTTACCTTGGCTCTGGCGGCTTCTGAGATGCGTCGCCATGGCAATTTGACGCCGCAAGGTCATGTGACATCACGTTGCCATTGCAACGTGATGTCATGATGGTGAGGTAAGATGGGGGGGGGGGCAGAGAAAGGGGAACTGCCAGCAGGCGGGCGCAGGGCAAAAAATTTGCGCTTCCTTGTCCTAAATAACATTGATTATTTTTTTCCCGGACGTTCGTACTGATACAAGAGGCATTTCCCTTAATATGACATATGCACTAAAGGCTGTTGAGGTTAATGCAGGGATTTAACCTAAAAGTGGCATACAGTACCTGGAAGAGGTCTGCTTTAAAGGTGGACAGGATAGTGTACATGAGTATGATTAGGTGTGAGCAGTTAAGATCTACAATATGCTGTCAGTGGAGCTCTCCAGCATCTGGATTAGTTCAATGCTAGAGCTGCTCCCCTGAATAGCAGAGGTTGTGGGTTCTGATCCTGTGGATACTGACACTAGTAAACCTCTTCATCACAGGGGGAATTAGGCCGAGTCCATGGTCCCTGCTGGCGCGCTGAGGCGCAGGGAAAGCGGGTGCTTTCCCTGGACTTGCGATTGCTTTCCGCACGCACTGTCAGCAGCCGTCAGGGGGTGGTCCGGGGGCGGGCCGGGGGCGTGCGCGTCACTGGCCGGGGGCGGGCCAGTGACGTCACGGAGCTGGTTCGCCCCCATTGGGCGAACCGCTCACGTGACCGGCCTGTCTCGCCGGCAAGCGGGGGAATTTAAAATTCCCTTAAGACCTGCGCTTCCGCAAGCGCGCGGAAGCGCAGGTGAGCCCCTACTAAAGCCGCTCTAATTGCGGCTGTAGGGGCTCAGTGGTGAGCGGGAGCGCGCGTCAGCACGCTTCCGCAAGCAAGCGCCAAACATGTCCGGGGCCTTAGGCTTGTCAGTATAGGTCTCATGGAAATCTGTTAGGAAGTGTGGGGTGTGAGTCATTTAAATATACTTTGCATATCCCCCAGGTATCTAAGGCCGTGATTATATCAAAATCAGCCGGGGGCTTCGTTCGCGGCTCAAAAACAAAATGCAGAAATCCAATTAAAGCGAACATACTGCTGGTGACGAGTGCGCAGCGCTAAACTACAAAGCGGCAGACTGGAGAGCAGACAGGAGGTTTTGTTATTCAGGAGCAACAGCCACGTCACGTGAGCGGTTCAGCCAATGATATACGCCCATAATATATATTTTCTTTAACTGTGCATGCAATGTCTTGTATATAATGTATACCCTGTTCACTTATGTAACTGTATTTGTAACCATGTATTATTTGTCTTAACTCTGTGCCGAGGACATATTTGAAAACGAGAGGTAACTCTCTATGTATTACTTCCTGGTAAAATATTTTATAAATAAATAAATAATGAGGCGCCCACGCTCACCCCCACGCCTCCCTGTCTCCTCTGTCTCCTGCCTGCAGTTCAACATGCCGCTCGGCGGCATTGAGAGGATGACGTCGCCGGATCGCGCTGCCGCCTCGTCGGAGCAGGTATAAATTACAGCCTACGGTGTGCTCCTTTTTGAGTACAAGTGCATCTCCAGATATTATTTGGAGGGAAGTTTGGGGGGTGTATATAGTGCTTGGGACACTACTAACATAGATCTCTCGCCTCAAATTTAATGGTGCTTGTGTGCGCCGATATACAAACCTTGTTTTTCTCAATGTGCGCAGTGTCAAAATGGTTTTAGTTAAATATTACAGTGCACAGAAATGGGATGCGCCTGGCGTATAGATATATATGTTATCTACTAAGGGAAAAAATCTGTGCACCCCAAAAAAAATCGTTTTTTTTTATTATTAAAAGGGGGCCCTGGTGTAAAGCTTAATATGTTTTACATTCTGTTTATATTGCTAGGTGGGTATAGGGGTGCCCATTCATTGCTATTATCTTTGCTCCCATTGAGGGCATAGGTAACCACACTGGCAATAAATGGGTTTATTGACTAGTATTGGTGTTTGTATTGTATTTTAATGTATATTGGGGGTAGAGGGGGTGAAGGATGTAGTTGTCCCGGGGTGGGTGGTTAGGCCTCATGTGGGAAGCGGGAGGGTTAGTAACCGCTAAGGCAATTAAGGGGTTAACTCCTCCCGCAACAACCTCGGTAGGCCCAATAACCCACTCTGGGGCAACTACGCCCTCCACCTACCCCTTCTACCTCCAAAAAAACAGGTATTCTAGTGTAACACACTTTCCCGTCCCCCCAATCGCAGATAGGGACCCTGTGGGGAAATCTACATGCATTACCAGGTGTGGTGCAATACCTGTCATGCTATGTAAAGAGGGTTAAGGCTGCACTCCACAAATAAGGTAAGATAAAGCATACAGTTTACCGGTGCTGCTGGTTCAAGGAAGTACCTGCCAGAAAAATCTAAAGTTAACTTAGGAAAAAAGAAGGATCCAGCGCTCCACGGATTTCTAAATAAAGAAAATTTATTTATGTGCCACACAACGTTTCGACCAACAGGTCTTTCTCATGCCTAGTCACTTGAGAAAGACCTGTTGGTCGAAACGTTGTGTGGCACATAAATAAATAACCGTCAGGCTCACAGGAGGCCTGAACCTCCGCCAGTGAGAGCCTGGGGTGTATCCTCTGGAAAGATACTCACAATCTACAGCACCTCCACCTGTGTAGGGTAGAATGACCCCCAACACAGGACCCACATACAGTAACCAATACACCGAAGTATATATAAAACAGTTTACTGTATATGCAGAACAGAACAATTACATCAGCAACGGTGTCACTCTGTAACACTAATGGTACAACTACCCGGTCACCTCGCAGGGCCTTGTACCCCACACCTTATTTCCACCCAGCACCGTATACCCCGAGACCCAAGAGTTCCACAAGAGACCCACAACCCCACCCTTAGGCGTGATCAGCGCCGTACTAGATAAGGCATACTGGTTGGTGTACGTGTAGAGATGATGGTACCTACTGGGTATGTCCACATCCGGGCGCGCAGATGCTTGCTTGGAATCCCTTTCTCCAGGAGATGATCCAGGACGCCTCAGCCTCAACGATGGGTGACTCCCGCATGGAGTGATCCACCTTTGGACAGTCTCTGCCTCTGCTACTGCAGAGGATAATTCACCTTCAACAACAAGGCCAGGATATCCACGCTTCCTGGCTGGACCCTCACTTGTCTAGGTTCTACAGGACCCTGTCCCTAACCTAAGGGGAGTCCCTGCTGCAACCACAAGCTGTGATGAGTTGGGGCCTAAGGGGGATGTTTGGCCTAGTGCAGGAGCCACTTGCTCCCTGCACATACCCACCCTCCCGTCTCCCAGCTCCAACTGACGCTTCCTGTTTGAGCGCGCCAATATGCATCTCTCCTCAGGGGAAGCTGTAAGCCCTATTGGCTTCCTGGCGTCAGGTGGTATCTCTACCTTTAAGCACCCTGGCACTTTAAGTCCCTTGCAGACCTCTTTTGCATTGGGGCCGCGTGCGCGATCTGCACTGCGCATGCGCGAGTCTCCCGGTACCTGCACATCACAGTAATGGCCGCCGCATCACCCTAACTACGCATGCGCTAACTGGTGCTGGCCCTGCGCTACGGAGTGCCTCTGCTGCCACTTCTCCCTCACAGTAATGGCCACAGCATCGCGTCTGCGCAAGCCTATCGCCAACCGAAAGATGGCCGCCATATCACTTCTGTGCATACGCAGACACAGTAAAGATGGCAGCGCCCTGCCTCCGACGCTGCCAGGAGCCACCGGTGACACTCTCGCCCCCACAGCAGCACCCCAGCACAGCGCGGAGGTAAGGAAGGGGGACTGGAACGACCGGGGAGCCAGAGGGGATCTGGCTACACTAGTTTAACCCCTTCGTTACCTTAGTGCAGGGGTGCGCAAACTGTGGGGCGTGCAAGATTTTCTGGGAGGGGAGGACGCAACATTTACAGAGGCCCCGCACTCTTTCCGACAACATTTAAATTAAGTGCCGAGGGCCGTGCGAGGCTTCTGTAACTCACTCTTACCTGATCTCAGCTGGCTCTTCGGCGATGCGTCGCCATGACAACGGAGCATCAAAGTATGCCACGGGGTCAAATGGCAACGCAAAGTCACATGACGCCGCCGATGCCAGTAAGGAGGGGGGGGGGAGCAGACAGGGGGCGCAAACATAAAAGTTTTCGCATCCCTGCCTTAGCAGCTAGCCACTAAGGTAATGAAGCTGATTTTATTTTATTTTAATAACCCAGTTTTGAAGCAGAACAGGGGTCCCCGGAGCTGAACCGCATTAATATTAGCCTCGGGGACCCCCTGCTTCCCGAGTTATAGGCCCCAGCATGGAGTTCCGGTAACCCCACAAAGTTTAAATGTACCGGCCATGCGACGCGGGAGATTTAAACAATGCAAGGAGATACCGGCACCCCATACCGGGGTTTGTAACTCGAGGGCGTTCCCGGTCCTGAAATTAATCCGGCTCAGCTCTGGAGACCCCCTGCTTCAATGATCGGTTATTAAAATCAAATAAAAACTGCGCGATCGCCTGTAAGAGCTTTGCAGGGAGATGCAGCTTCTCTCTGAGCAGCTCTTACAGACTGCAGGCAGATCGCACCGGAAGAACTTAGAAAAAGGCTGAGATAAGGACACTGCTATCCTGAGCGGTTATTGGCATTTTCCTACCTCAGGGGTTTCTGACTTGCGATAACTCTTTCTGAATATCGTGATAACACAAACGTCAGACCGTGAGGTAGGTCATGCCAAACTTTCCAATGATTGACTTTAGCAACTCTGCAGAAGAAACGTGTTGTTCAAATGTGCCCCAACTATACTGCAACACAGACGTCCTTTCTGCAGAAATTCATTCCGTTCCATCTAAGTGACAAATACAAAGGGGATTTACAATGTTCCACAGAAAGTCAACGTCAGCAGTAATGTTTTCCTACAGTAAATCTTGTACTTTATTTAAAGTATTACTATTAAGGGGAGAGGTACAGTATGTGGATTTTAAAATATTGGTAATGCAGGCATAGCACCTGGGTGATATAACTCCAAGATCTTAACGTGTATTTCTATTTTCTGCGCCGACATATACTGTATATATATATATATATATATATATATATATATATATATATATATATATATATTTTTTTTTTTTCTTCTTAATTTAAGTGAAATGTGGATTTCCTGAGAAAGAGTCGGTTAAGTGAGGGCTGCCAAAGTAAATGTATTCAGGAAGTTGTACTCGTTGGTTTACCAGATAAATTGCACTGGGACAGGATTTGCGTTATCTGTAAACCAGTGGTCCTACCCTAACATGCATAACCACATAATCCTTAAAGAAAGAGAGAGGGAGACTTTTCTATACTATATCTGGCCTATACAAAAATATAGTCTCTTTTATTCTTAGGCCCGTAATATAGTGGGCACGCTTGCTGCGCCGTGCGTGCGCGGCACTTATAATTGGCTGTGGTTAGCCAGCCTCTGATAGAACAGTGCGCACGGCAGTGAGCGTGGAGCCGGGCGATCGGGGAGAAGGCAGGGAAAAGTACATTTTTGTGCCACTACCATACATATGTATGTATGTGTGTATGTGTATATATATTTATCAACATTGCACAATAAAAATAATTTTTATTCATACATGTCAATTATTTCATAAATTATTAACTCACCATCCACACACACACACACACACACACACACACACACACACACACACACACACACACACACACACACACACACACACACACACACACACACACACACACACACACACACACACACACACACACACACACAGTATCTTCCCAGCCTGTCGCTCCCGGCAGCGCACAGACCGTACACACAAAAAGTGTGCGTCACGTGTACGCGCGTTCGCACAGGCGCACAGCACCTACTATAGATCAAGCCGTACACCTTACAGCAGCAACCCCCACCCCCCCACTCACCTCCACCTGAGTTGAACTCATATAATATTGCCATCTTGCTCCCTGAACATTTATTCTTTTTCTTTTTTTATTATTTACTGTATTTAAAAAATATTTTACCAGGAAGTAATACATTGAGAGTTAGCTCTCGTTTTCAAGTATCTCTTGGGCATAGAGTTATGATAACAGATACATGGTTACAAATACATAGTTACATTAAGTGAAGAGGGTTATACATTATGTATAAAGACATTGCATGAACTGTTTAACATATTTAATCTTTTCGGCATATAAAACTGTTACAGGCCAGTGTAAATGTGAGAAGACAGCTTTAGTTTTGGTGGTGACTTTGAAAGTCTCCGGTAGGTTGTTCCAGTTGTGGGGTGCACGGTAAGAGAAGGAGGAGCGGACAGATACTTTGTTGAACCTTGGGACCGCAAACAATCGTTTGGAGTCAGATCTCAGATTATAAGTGCTGCAGGTGATAGGGGTGAGGAGCTTGTTCAGATAGTTGAGTAGCTTGCCCAGAACATATTTGAAGGCAAGACAGGAAAGATGTATTTTGCACCTAGACTCCAGTGATGACCAATCTAGTTCGTTGAGCATTTCGCAGTGATGTATGTTGTAGTTACATTGGAGAACAAAACGGCATATTGAGTTGTAGAGGGTGTCTAGTTTGCCAAGGTGAGTTTGGAGTGCCGAGCCGTATACTATGTCCCCATGGTCTGTAATTCGCATTAGCATCTGCTGTGCGATACGCTTTCTGAGCAGCGGGCGTAGGGAGGATGTATTCCTATAAAGTACACCTAGTTTGGCATAGTTTTGGTTATCAGGGTATCAATATGAAACCTAAATGTTAAGTGGGAGACAAACCATATGCCCAGATATTTAAAACTAGTAACAGGTTAGGGTGGTATTAGCGTTGGTTCTGACCTGAAGCTATGTCATTGGTAGCTTTAGAAATTTAGAATTGCTCCCAAATACCATTGTTACAGTCTCGTCAGTGTTTAAAAACAGTTTGTTTTGGGAAATCCAACTTTCAAGTCTCAAAAAAAAAAATGAGCTGGGAGGGGTTGGATTTCCTCTGCCTGCTTCCTTGAATGATAGCCCTATGTGTTTAACAACAGTTAAGTGGAAATGTGATTTTTTTTAAAACAAAAAAAAAACAAAGCCCAGTGCTGCTGGTTACAGCCATTTGTGAAAATCTGGAATTTCTATGTGAAGAAGATGTGATATACTGTACAGCAGCTGTTGACAGCATTGTCAGATCACACTTGGCTAACCACATAACTTGTCATGCCTTCATTATTTGGAAAGTACCTAGAGATCATGCTTTAAGTCATAGTGAAACCCTAAGCTAGTTCCTCCTTTTTGTCAGCTGTACTGGATCACAGAAAGAACCCTTTAATAGGAGGAATCCCCAAACTGTCTGGAGTCTTCCCAAAAGTGCACATGAAAAGTATACGCATTAAAATAGGCTACATACTCATATGTTAAAGCAGCAATGTTAAGCTTAACTCAACCTGGTGTCCACCAGAGATGATTCTTGGTCCCCCGAACTCCACTTACTCCCCACATCACTGTAAACAGGAATGTAAATGTATATTTTTGGTTATTTCTTCTCCTTTTTTTTTTTTTAAACACACTACAAACATGCCAACATGTACACCAAAAGAAAGCTACAACATAATCTCGACCATTTTGTGCCCACCGGGCACGAATTGCCTAGTGGATAAACCAAGTCATCAATGGGGAAGCAGGGGATCCCTGGCAGTCATAGGACCAACAACGATTAGTTACAGAAGGTCCCCCAGTTCAGGTAAGATGAAACAAAAAAAACAATAATAAAATTGCAAGCAGCAAAGACTATTACTTTAAAAAATGAAAAAATAAGTACTACACACACCAGTGGAGCTACACAAAAGGGAATCTGAAATAAAATGATGACAGTCACCTTTGAATAACTGTGTAATTTATGACACTGTAAATTAAGATTCATCCAGATTTCCTTTGGCTTCTGCTTCTCCTAGGACAGCACATTTTACAAGTTTTGTTTTGTGACTAGACAGATTAGTAACTGATTCCAATGCATTTTAGCATGCCTCATCTTGCCAGTGTCATAAATGACATCACAAGTCCAAGACAGGTGCCCTTGAGATTAAAATCCTAACGCTGTTTTAGTTTCATTTTGTATAGCTACTGTTACTTATGTTTTTTTTGTTTTTTTTAATATTTTGAGGCTACTTTTTTTTTTTTTTTTTTTTTTTAATGTGTGCCGGTTGGTTTCATGTTTTCGGAGTACAGATATGTAGTGTTTTGTCAAAATTAACAAAATCTTCAACGTTTAAAAACAAAAGTATGTTCACTCTTATGGTAATGAACTTGTCTAAATCACTGATTTTTGGCTTTCCGTTCAAGCAAGCGAAGGGATATAATCAGACCGCAATTAAAGATTCATCAGATTTTTTATATAGAGCTGAACAGGTATTGTCACTGTTCAAAATGAGATGCACACCGACTGAACAAAACAATACAAGGTCAATACAAGGGTAAGTGCTACTGACATACAGAAACAATGTGCCCCAAACATCTTATAACCTAAACATTGTAGTGGGAGACAGATACAATATATCAAATGGTGTAACAGTGTTTGTTCATGTAATCAAAGAGAAACTTCTGCTTATACAACCATGTTTTTCTACGACATAAGAGGATTTTCATCAGAACTTTCTTTTATTAGAATAGCTCTAGAAAGCTTAGAACAGGTCTGCAGGAATGGCGAGTGGTGTCGCCTCAAAAAGGCATGGGCACGCACATTCAGGGCCGCCAACAAGGGGGTGAGAGCCGGGAAAGGTGTCCCGGGCCCAGAACCTGCTCTGTCCGGCCACCGGGCACCCCACAGCTGCAGGCCTCTCCCTCACTCAGTCTCACCCTCACTCGGTCTCACCCTCACTCGGTCTCACCTTGAGCGTCTGATGCAGGAGTGCGCCATGCCTCTCTAACATTGGTGCGCGCCGGCATGAGAGAGACCTGGCGCATGCCAGCATCAGACACTCACCATGGGACAGAGTGAGGGAGAGGCCTGCAAGCTGGGGGAGAGCCAGGCCCGGCGCCAATGAGAGGACCATCCCCAAGGTAGATACATGTATTTGTTTCGTTTTTGGTAAATATGTATTTGGGGGGGTGAAGGAGAGGGGTTTTATATGTATTTGGGGGGGATTGTTTTTTAATGTATCTGGGGTGGGTTTATAAATATTTGGGGTGTGTTTTCTTTTTAATGTATTTGGGGTGGGGATTGTGTGTGTGTCGGGGGAGGGAATTAGTGAGAGTGGGGTAACTGATGGAGGGGGGGGAGAAGAGTGAGAAGAGTGAGGAAAAGAGGCAGTATTGTCCTGCTCTGCTCAAAGTATTTGTATTTTCTTCCATAGACTATGTAAGGATGGAGGCATGTGTGAGACATGTGAGGGAGGATTAGATATATAGAGTTAGAGTGAGAGACAGCCATGGAGGGAGACAGGCTGACACCCAAGGGTTGTGGGGTGGAAGAGAGAGATTTAAGGACATGGATAAAGTGTTAGGAAGAGAGAGTCAGGCTATGGGGGGGTAAGGGGGGGAGAGGGAGAGAGAGGGGAGAGAGAGGGGGGGAGAGAGAGAGGGAGAGAGAGAGGGGGAGAGAGAGGGGGGGAGAGAGGTGGAGAGAGAGAGCCTGTAGAACACAAAACTGAAAAAAAGAAAATAAATGAAAGACAAGTTGAGCCAGTCTAATTCAAAATGAAGCCTTTTTTCAAAATGATTACATTCTACTTATGCATTGTTTTAAGTAAAACACATGTAGAAAATAGTCTGAAGTACTGTAAGTAGAAACTGAAACAACTATGTTTCCCATGGAAAGTGAAATTTAGCAGTACACTGACATTATAAAGCCATTTTCTTTTTAACCTTAGCTCGGGGAAAGTAATATCAGTACCAGTTTGCAAAAACATCATTTGTTCAAGCCCTGCAGGTCCCTTGGCCTGGTTTGTAAAAGACATTACCTTTTATTTGGGGGATTATACACATCCCAGCTGTGACACTCCAGCTGTACAACTGTTTGGCAGGCTCGAGGAGGAAATAAACTTGTGTGCTTATTACTGTAATCAAGAAAACGGCAAAATGTTTAGATTTTCTACGCGTCTTGAATGTACACTGAAAGGATTAAATTAACCTATTCCTGTCACAGGTCACATCACATTCTACAAAGTAATTCTGGTATGTTTTCGTACAATGTTGTGCAGTGTGGACTTACGGGTAATTTGCATCGCAACCCTGGCGATTAATACTCTATGCCAGGGGTCTCCAATCTCAGTCCTGAAGAACCGCCACCAGGCCAGCTTTTATGGATATCCCTGTTTCAACACAGGTGGCTCAATCAGTGGCTCAGTCAAAGAAACAGGGATATCCATAAAAGCTGGTCCTGTTGGCGGCTCTTGAGGACTGAGTCTGGAGACCCCCTGCTCTACGCGAATGACAAGCATTGTGAATTCACACAGCACCACGACAGGAAGTCTTTTGCAAATGGCGTTATGTATTTTATGTATTGTTCTTGTCCTTACCCGAACGTTGCACTGCGCTGCGGAACATGTTGGCGACATATAAATGAATGATAATACCAGTAAGAACTTTCAGAGATGTTGCACAGACAAAGAAAACCAAACCACTTGCGGTAATGATTGTCTGAAATTCATGTTTTAAAAACAATAATTTGTCTCCGCTCTCGATTTGTACGGTTTTTATTTTTGGTTAATTTTTTTTTACAAACTTGAACTGGTAACCCCAGCGTCTGGGGAGCCACTTGGTTCCCAAATGCAAAGATCTTTGTCCGCCTGTTAAGGATACTTGCCCAGTGGACACAAAGTAGCCTTGCCTCCGGCGACCAATAGAAAGCTGCAATGTCACTTTCTACTGGTGACCCTGTGGTCATATTTGTAGCTCTCGTAAGAAATAAGTCAAATCAGGAATCGCATGTTCTTCCGCAGGAACGGGATCACAAATCAGCTAGAAATGACATTATTGGTCCTCAACTCAGAAACCGATGTTTTTGGCATCTTTTGAAAGTGTCTTTAAATACATTTTCGACACTTCCACTAGTGTGAAACCGAGACAGTGAAGTATGAAAATCGTTGCCAATGATGTCAAAGACTCACTAAACAATTAACGACACGAGAAAGATTAAAATAAAAATGTTTAAAATAACTCCATCTTTAGCAATTCTTAAAAAAAAATCAGGAGCAAGCCTTGTATCACGATACAAATTTATCGCCAAATAAATGATTTATTCATTATGCATTAAAATATGCTTTGATAAACAATTTCAGATAATACTGGAAAGCAGAAGTGTTAAGTCTACCAACTAATATTGATTCAAGATAACAAAAAATATGCAAGGATGCAAGGACAAAACAGAAATCACAGTCCTGTGGGACATAAACACACTGAATAGTGATCATACAGTACACGTGTCACTGCTTTTTTCTCCAGATGCTCCTCAAAACAAAACAAAAATATATGTTCCTTCTACATTCTTACTACACATTATTTAAACCTGCAGGACATCTGATGGATGACACACTATGTGCTCATTTGCATGGGATTACCCAGTACACACACACACACACACACTGGACACCTCAAGAAGAAATGTATGCCAGCACTAAAAAATACAAGAATAGAAATGTGAATAAAAATATTACTTTATTGTAGCATACTCCACATGCAGACCCAGCGTTTCGGCCCCAGGGACCCATGACGTAGTTGCTATGGCATGTCCTTTAAGTGCTAGTTTTCCAGGGAAGATAGCGGACTCGATCTGTAATGCAGGGAATTAAAGAGGACTTCTCCCCTTCAGTTTCCGGGTTGAGAGACGCCTTAAAGTGTCATTTCTGTCTAAGGTTTATTGTTTTGCCCTGTCACATACGGCACACTTGTGAGCACGTGACCTGCACATGGGACAAGCATATGGGACACAGCTATCTAGCTGACCCACTTTTCACCTTCCACAAAAGGTCACTCAAATTAACAATATCTCCCCTTACTATGTTTCAATATACAGTACCATCTGTCACGAACAGCACACTTGTGAGCACGTGACTTAGATATGCAAGCAGGGTTAATACACACGGCTACTCAAGCAACTCATCTTTCTCCTCCGCAAGGTACTTTTAATGAGTTAATATTAACCCCTTACTCAATTGCAATCATACCTATCCACTTCCACTGCCCAAGAAATATGCCAATAAAATATGTATCTATCTGCCATGGTCTTAAGTCCCTGTTTATTAAAGAAAAACTATGCACTTACTGTAACACACAAAAATCTTTTGTAGCAAAATGTGTCTGAAAATGTACTTTACACTATACAATGCGTGCAAACCATTCAGAGTCCAAAGCATCACTTATCAAAGTTTTGTTTGAATTAAAGCTGCAGTTCAAACAATATCCTACATGTTACATAGTTACATAGTAGATGAGGTTGAAAAAAGACGTAGGTCCATCAAGTTCAGCCTATGCTAAATTTAGACAACAGATACTTTATTCCATATCTATACTTACTTATTGATCCAGAGGAAGGCAAACAAAAAAAACCCATTAAGGGGAAAAATGAATTCCTTACTGACTCTAAGAATTGGCAATCGGATTAATCCCTGGATCAACATCCTTCAAATGTATACTTTTTTGGTATATCCCTGTATACCTTTCCCATCTAAAAAGATGTCCAACCTTTTTTTGAACAAATCTATTGTTATCTGCCATCACAGTCTCAATGGGTAATGAATTCCACATTTTAACTGCCCTTACTGTAAAGAACCCTTTTTTTTTAATAAAAGTTCTGTACTATGAGAAAATTGTAGCATTTTTTTTTAAAATACAATTTTAATGTATTCTAATGTAGCAAGCATTTTTGTTTCTATAAAAACCATTTACAAAGTCACATCCCCTTCCTCTTCTGAGACAGGCTCTGGCTCTTGAGCCCTGCCCTCTCTCTAGCAGTGCACCAATTGAATCTAGTGCCTGCCTGGTCACATGATCTTCCCCACAGAACTTTGTGTCGTGGGTACCGTTTTGTAGCAATAGCCGAATTAAATAACCCAGAGCAAAGCGATCGATTACAGGAGAACGGATCGATCTGCAGTTTAGCCAACCACTTGCCAGTGTGCAGATTGTAATGATGCACATATTAAATGGAAAAGATTATTATTTTTTTAAACAGCAGCTTGAACTGCAGCTTTAATATATAGCTAAAAAATACAGTGCTCAGGTTACAGAAAAATATTATTGCAAGAACATACATATAATAAATGAGACCAGTTTCTTAAAATAAAAGGATAAAACAAATCTCTATACAGTACATTACCATATTTCATATCTCCTTTCCCCAAGAGGTCACTGTCTGAACCCAAAACATACCGTTGTTGAATTCTAATTTTCTATTCAAACGTGCCAACAATTATGGCCAGACCTTTTTGCATTGAAACACACATAAGGCCCACCCCTGTCATAAATCAGCTCATTGGTTGACATTTGCAACTTGAAAGAAAAAAAAATAATAACGTTTCTTGATGTTTAACGTCTGACTCCATATATAAAAAGCCTCATATCTTAATTTCTCTCATACTTAGACATACAGTATACAAGTCATATCAATAGGTTCAGGTGAGTTTGCTCAATGTTACAATACTAAATTTGAGCAAAAAATGGATATCTGTCCCTTTCCACCTCCCAAACATGAAAAGTTTGGCCTTATAGAATCCATCTGTAACGGACGTGCTCGCCACAAACCGGGACCGGACCGCGGGGCTGAGGTGGGGATGTGAATACACCAACCTTAGACCACGAAGCCGGTTCTGGATTGCGCAGTTCGTAGTCATTCATAGCAGGGTCAGGGTTGGAGAGGCCAGGGTAGTCCTTTGACACGCCAGGGTCAGGGTTGGGGACGGTAGAGAAATCGATGTCCAGGCTGGAGTTCGGCAACAGGAAGTCAGGAGCACACCGCTTCAGCGTAGCAGCTGAAGTGCGGGAATGGCCTCTGAGTGAGGAGCGGGAGCAGCCCATGATAAGATCTCTGCAAGGGGAGAATGCAGGTCTCAGGAACAAGAAAAGGCTGGCACTGGAGGCCCAGCGCTTCAGCACAGGAATCTCTGTCTGGGGTGAATGCAGCAGGTCTCCGTAACAAGGCAAGACTAGCACTGAAGATCCAGTGCTTCAGTACAGGAACCAAAATGCAGACCTCTGTCTGGGGCGAATGCAGGAGTCTCATGAACAAAGCAAGGCTAAGGCAAAGTAGCTTGTGGCAAACACAGTACAAAAAAATATATCAATGGCGCTCTGCACTAAGACATTAAAAACATATATTATATAGTAATGGAAATATACAACCAGTGGCGTGGATGTTTCTCCTGGGAATGGAAGTTCCACAAGTGATGGCATACCATGTAAGGGAAAAAAATTCACAACATAGTGTAATACTGTTAGGCATACATACAAACATATAACATGAGACGGACACTGAGAACAACAGGTGACTAATTACAAACACATTTAATAAAGCATATCATTAAAAATACATATAATACATAAAATATAAAAATGTTAGGACACTCCAACTCAGGTGGGGGTACCTGCTTACCAAAAGTAAGAAGGGTTCAAGCAGTGGATATTTAAGAGTATCCCCTCTATGGAAGGCTGCTGCTGCTGCACCGGACTGCTGGGCTCACACGTATGTAGTGCACCGTGGGTAGTGCCTGCTACCTCTGGTTGTAGCTTCTGCCTCTATGCCTTTCGAAACGCGTAGGGTGTCTCTGAAAGGTCCTCCATACTCGGTGGTGAATCCTGTCCCCCTTGGAACTTGCTGGCAGATGTCCGTTGGCTGCCGAATCCGGGCGGATATCCATCCGCATCCACAAACAGCTCCGTTTGGCGCGCTTTCTACAGCCGAGCAGGAAGGGATTACCATTCCCCAGCAGACACGAGATTCTTCCGTGTCCACGGCGCATAGAGGCAGAAGCTACAACCAGAGGTAGCAGGCACTACCCACGGTGCACTACATACGTGTGAGCCCAGCAGTCCGGTGCAGCAGCAGCAGCCTTCCATAGAGGGGATACTCTTAAATATCCACTGCTTGAACCCTTCTTACTTTTGGTAAGCAGGTACCCCCACCTGAGTTGGAGTGTCCTAACATTTTTATATTTTATGTATTATATGTATTTTTATTGATATGCTTTATTAAATGTGTTTGTAATTAGTCACCTGTTGTTCTCAGTGTCCGTCTCATGTTATATGTTTGTATGTATGCCTAACAGTATTACACTATGTTGTGAATTTTTTTCCCTTACATGGTATCCCATCACTTGTGGAACTTCCATTCCCAGGAGAAACATCCACGCCACTGGTTGTATATTTCCATTACTATATAATATATGTTTTTAATGTCTTAGTGCAGAGCGCCATTGATATGTTTTTTTGTACTGTTCAATACCTGACTGGGGTTCAGGGATATATCACAGGCTGCCTACACACTAGGATATAGCGCTACCTATTTGTTTTTTATCTTGTGGCAAACACAGTTACATCCTAGTGAATCTAGGGTTATGCTCAGCAACTTCCTGGGGGGAGGGGCTGGCTCTATATAGTATAGCCAGCAAATAGGGGCAGAGCTGCAGTGATTGCAAACACAGGTGAGTGCTTGCAAATCCAAGGGAAGGTCTGTTCTGAGAGCTCACAAACTCTGCAAGAGTTAGCTCCAGCCAAAACCAGGAACTGATTCCTTTCACCATCTATTTGCCTAACAAAAGACAACAGTGATGCCCGCTGGATCTAGACAGTGAAATATTGTTATGGGGTCGATGCACTAGGGGAGAATGCGAGCCCTGTCAGTAAGCCATCTTCCAGGTGAGGAGATGACAGGAAAAGCCCTAGTTGCGTACACTCATACATCTAGATAGTAGCAATAATGAATTCAAAGATGAGTGGGTAAGTGAAGGATAGTACCTACAAGGTTACATTGTATACTGAAGTAATGTATAAAATAGTATTCTGGCTGATAGAGGATGGCACATACAAGGTTAGATCGTATACTGATAGTCCTAGTGGGCTAGAGATTTTTTTTTTTTGTACCAATCTTTTTTTTATTGGCAACAACACATACAGACACGAGTACAGTGGTGTCATAGGCACATGACAACATTTATCTGGGTTCGACAAGGTGTTGGCCAATAGAGTAAGCGCTGAAAAGGAGGAGGGAAGCGAGAAGGGGGTGGGGAGTGGGAACCAGGGGGAGGCATACAAACAGGGGGGGGGGGCAAGAAATGGGGCGGGTGGGGGAAAGGGTTTCGGGAGGTTTCTGACTTCCTCGTCCGCCTGGTTCTGCCCTCTTCAGGCCTAATGCAGGCCTAGTCCTTGCGGCCCGCTCCAGGGATCCCAAGTGTTCCAGAACTGTGGCATTTTTTTGCGGAGCATGGCTGTGAGTTTTTCCATAGACATAACTTCGTCTATCCGTCTAAGTACCGTGCTTCTCGCAGGGGACCTTAGTCTGCTTATAGACCGCCACAACTGAGCATCTGGCTGCGGTTAGAATGGATGTTACGAGTCTGCACATGGGGGGGGGGGGAAGGTCATCGATGGGTTTGCTCAGCACAAAGGTCAATGGGTCCAGGGGGAAAAGAAGCCCAGTGGTCTCTTGGAGAAGCGTCTGGATCATAGTCCAGTACCTCTGGACATGACCACCAAACGTGGGCCATGTCGCCCTTTTGGCCACATCGTCTCCAGCACAGACCCGTCATTTAAAAAAAAAAAAAAAACATACCTTGGTGAGACGCAGGGATCTCCAGAGTTGAATCACATTCTTTTCAGCTCTGGGGACCCCCTGCTCCCTAAGATACATATCTCTGAAGGCAGTAAAAAACAGAGAAAATACTGTGCGCTACTATCTAACCCAGAATATGGAATATAAATAAAGTGCAGTGACTAAACCACATAGATAAGTGAACAAGAAATAAATCACAATAACCACAGTGAGGGTGTATATAAGAAGAAATTATATCACATAACCGTGTATTGGTAGAGACGTCTGCTGCTATAAACACAGGGGGTGGCTCAGCACCCCCCACACTCTAAGAAATGGAAACAAAAGAAACAGCGCACAACGCCAAATAGTGAAGCAAGTATTGCTATATATTAGTAATTACAGGGTAATAAATCTGCGTACATCAAAACAGTGGAATAGGTGCATTTAGTGTGTTTAACACAAGTTACCACTCAGCAACTGTTGTCAGAAGAGTCTGGAGCTTGCTTCTCTCAGCGGGGGCGCTACGTTGGTTCAGGAGCAGGATTAATGTCCAAAACCCCTCATCCAGCAGTACATCGCTCCCAAGGGGATTTCCCTTTACAGCAACCAGGCTCCGTTGCAGGTATTGGTGCTTGGTGGGACCGCTCGCGCTTCCAAGCTGTCTGGTGCAGCTCATGCAGCTCAGCGAGCAGATCCACTGTGCAGGGGTGAGACCTCAGCTCTGCAAGGGTACACTCGGCGTGCCACGTTGTCGCTCCGTCGCGGGATACTGCGTGATGACGTCACAGTCTCCGCAGCAGCGAGGGAACCGGCAGGGAGGCAGTCAAAGTCTCTCAGAGTCTCTCATAAGCCCAAAATTACCACCGGGAGTGATACTAGCAGTGTGAAGCCAATGGAGGCAATGGCAATATTAAAGCACTAGATAAAAATCAACCAACATGTTTCGTAGAATAAACTACTTCTTCAGGGAATTCCAGCTTGGAAAAAGTGTAGAAGCTTCAAGTACCCTCTATCTTGCTCAGTCACTGATCCACCGATTAGCCATTGGTTTCGGAGCACCGTAGCTGTTGAAACTCTGTACTTCTCACGGCTTCAGCGTCCCGGTGTGACGTCACACTTACCGCGCCACCCGGTCTGTACGGAGGCTCCGTGGTTCAAATCTGCACAGAGGGGCAGAAAATCGTGTGCGCCAAAATTTTCCAAACGTATAGCATGTAGATTAGTTTGTAAATAGATGGAGGTATAAATTTAACCCCTTAAAGGACACAGTCTTCAATATCCGTGCTCAAACCGCAGCGGCCAATAAAAAGCTGCAACATCAGGAGATGACACTGCACTTTTCTATTGGTGATACAGCAGCCAAAACTGCAGATATAGGTGCCGGATTTTGTAGTTTTTGGTGTTATACTCCTCAATAAAGCAGCCATGGCAGAGCATTAAAATCTATATTTACACCCCAGACATGTACGGTATAATTCCCTATCACCAGCAGAAAAAAACAAAACTCAGTGGTATTAGTATTTTAACCTCTCCTTTGCTGGAACAACAGTTCTATCAGTGAAGGGGTTACCATGTCTTATGCTGCCCTTAGTAACGGCGACGACGCGTCAAAACAAATGCATTGCCACCGTCGCGTGTGCTTATAGTAAGCGCGACAACGGCGCAACAGAGCGACAGCTTGAAGTCATCTCAATTTGATTTTTCCAGCAACCGCAGCCTGAGGTCACGGTCGCCGTCGCGACGCCTTAGATTAAAGAAGTTTTTTCTCTTACAGAAGCTGTTCTATGATTAAGTGCACACACACCTTATTGCCAGCATGATCCGTTTGTAGGTGGCACTCATACTGCACCTTTATACATTCATGTAGTCACTGTAGTGCCTTCTGAACTGCACTGCATTCCTCCAGCAGCCCAGTTACGTTTCACCCTGTGCCTGACCTTTACATAAACCCCTCTTGTTATTTATTTTTTTGAAGCCCTGCAAGAACCGAATACATGGCAATGTAATCTGCATGTTTAAACAAATTTACCGGAATAATTGCATCAGCAAATTAGCTGCCATCGTCAACACTTTTAATATAGAGAGAGCTTTAACGCTCGGATTTCCACTTACTAAGTATATGGGGTTGGCGGTTATTCCTCAGTCATACTTCTGACCCGATCACAGAAGTTGCGGAAATCTCTTGTAACAAATGTTTCCATTTAATTAATGACTTTGTCTTTAAAATGTTGTTTTAGTTACTGTTGCCAAAACTCCGATTTACAAGGCCGCGGGGAGTAAAAGAAAGGGGAAGGGGAGGGGAGGGAAGGAGGGTGTGGGGGGGGGAAACTGACTGGTTTCTTTACTGGCTTATTTGACACATTAAGTCAATGTTTACTAGAAGCATGGTTTGTCGGAGACATGCAGAAACAAGTGCAGCATTTGCCACTACACTTCACCTTTAACTCATTCTGTATCTGCACATCTGCCTCCTAATGTCACATCATGAAAGGGATGCCCAAGTGAACCTGGACATGTTTGGATAAGGTTAGACCAGTGGTTCCCAAACTTTTTCGGTTTAAGGCTCCCCAAGGCGATCAGGATTTTTCCGCGGCGACCAAAGTAAAAACAAAGTTGTATATACATACCTAACAGTTGCAGTGCAAAGTTGGTGTCTCCCCCAGACACACACTCTTCCAGACACACACAGTCACTGATACACACACACACACACAGTGGAGAGCAGAGGCAGCGACGGATGTGAGTGACTGGGGGGGAGGGAGAGGGGAGGAAGAAAGGCATGAGATCCGTGCAGGCGACTCCCTACACACAGTCACTGATACACACACAGATACACACACAGTGGAGAGCAGAGGCAGCGACGGATGTGAGTGACTGGGGGGGCAAAAAGGCAGGAGATCCGTGCAGGTGGCTCCCTGCACACAGTCACTGATACACACACACACAGATACACACACAGTGGAGAGCAGTGGCAGACGGATGTGAGTGACTGGGGGGAGGAAAGACTGGAGATCCGTCACTGATACACACACACACACACACACACACACACACACAGAGATACAGATATACACACACACACACACAGTGGAGAGCAGAGGCAGCGACGGATGTGAATGACTAGGGGGCGGGGGGAGGAGGAAAGGCAGGAGATCCGGCACCCTACACACAGTCACTGATACACACACAGATACAAACACACACACACAGATACACAGATACATACACACAAACACACACACACACAGAGATACATACACACACACACACACACACAGATACATACACACAAACACACAGATACATACACACACAGAGATACATACATACACACACACACACAGATACACACACACACACACAGTGGAAAGCAGTGGAGAGCAGAGGCAGAGACGGATGTGAGTGACTGGGGTGAGGAAAGGCAGGAGATCCGTCACTGATACACACACACACACAGATACAGATATACAGATACACACACACACACACACACACAGTGGAGAGCAGAGGCAGCGATGGATGTGAGTGACTGGGGGTGTGGGGGGGAGGAAAGGCAGGAGATCCGTGCAGGCGGCTCCTTGCCTCCCCCTGCACCCACCGCCAGGACAGGCAAATGTACAACACCCCCCCCCCCCCCCGAGCACCCCCGCTACCTTCTCCTATCACCCGGGGCAGAAGGGGACGGGACACCGCGCAGCCACCAGCAGACAGAGGAGCCAGGAGCGGGAAGGCAGACACACACACACTCACCGTGTGCTCTGCACAAAGCGGAAGCCCCGCCCCCGGCTTCCTCTGTCTGACCTGCAGCAAATCCCCTGCGGCCCGGCCGGCATTTAGGAAGGTTAAGGAGGGATGGTGGGGAGGGATAATCGAGGCGCCCCTAGAGGCAAGCCACGGAGCACCAGGGCGCCGCGGCGCACAGATTGGGAACCACTGGGTTAGACGGTACGAGTGGCAGGTTGATAATGGCATTCTCTTTGAAGGACATACTATTCTGACACCACGCACGTGCACACCTCCGCAAACTTTGTTGGCCCCTGTTCAACATCCTGTGGAGCTGCTTCCCAACTTATTGAACGGCAGCCTTCATCTGTAGATTTTAAACTCATTGGGGCAGGTATTCACTGCCATGAAAATACATACGGTATATTTAAAAATATATATATATATTTTTTTTTGATGTAACTACAGTACAGTATATGAGTCCAGTGGACCACACATGAAAAATGTATGGGGTGCATTGAATAGTATTATTGTAGGCCTATGGTATTGACCACAAAACTGCTTCGGAAGCAAAGCCCCAATAAAATAATCTTGCAGTACAATAAGATTTCAGCATGACTAAATCACGACAAATATATAGAACAGTGGTTTTCAACTCTCTCCCTCAGGAAACCACAGCCAGAGGTTATTTCCTTCAAATCTTATGTGGCTACAGATCCCCAAGGTGAGTGTTAAAACCCACCACTTCTGTAGCACACTGCCGTGACCACATGTGGACTCCCCTATAAGTTATGTCCATTACCTTGATGCAGTGCTTAGATGTAGACATCATAGGAAATCTGCATGCTGAATTTGCTAAGGTTTTATGAACTGAACTTGTATCCTGGAAAGTGGGTGGAATGTTCTGATGGCCGTAAAAAAATTTTTATCTGTAATGTATAGTGGTACAGAAATATCTTCTTCCAATTAAAGAAAGTGGCCACCATTTAAGGCCCCCTGGAGACATCTACCAACTTTTTTGGTTGCTCATAAGTCATCCATTAGTCAACAAGCCTTACTAATTGTTAATTAAAACAAATCAAATTACCTATATGTAGAGAAGGCATGACATTGTAAAACTATGCATGAATACATTTTTAGGACCATGTTATTTAGCTATTGGACTTGGAATATTAGGGTGGGGAGTGGTTTTATGAGAACAGAATAACTCAGAAACAAAAAATCAGTATACACAATGTATTCCTTAAATGATGGGAAAAGGAACTTTGGGAGTGTGGACTTATACTCTGTTTCCAAGCAATACAATTTCTTCCTACTCTCAGCAGTGGACAAGTCTTCAATTCTGACCCCTTGACAATAAACACTCTGTTTATAGTAGGTATTGATCATCCCTCAACAAAACGTATTTTGATACAGTGGCGAGAAAATGTTTGTGAACTCCTTAGGCTTTTCACATATTTCAAACCTAAAATGTTATTAGATCTTTATCTAAGCATTAATACTAGATAATAACCTGATAAAACAAATGACGCAAAAACATGATACCTTTTCAACATTTATTCAGCCACAAGTGATTCAACATTCAATATCCATGTGTGAACAAATATGTGAACCTTTACATTCAGTAAAGCCCCCCTTGAGCAGCAATGATTTCAACTAAGCGTTTCTTGTAACTGCTGGTCAGTCTCTCACATCAGTTTTGAGGAATTTTGGACCCTTCCTTCATACAGAACTGCTTCAACTCAATGACATTTGAGTGGTTTCTTGCACGTACAGATCGCTTCAGGTCCTGCCACAACATTTCGATGGGTTTTAGATCCGAACTTTGACTAGGCCATTCTAAAACATGGAATTTATTCTTCTGCGGCCATTCTTTTGTAAATCTACTTGTATGTTTAGGATCATTGTCTTGCTGCATGACCCACTTTCGCTTCAGCATCAAGCTCATGGACGGATGGACTGACATTTTCCTCCAGAATTTTCTGATACAATGCAGAATTCATGGTTGTGTCAATGATGGCAAGTTGTCCAAGTCCTGAGGCAAACCATCACAATCCCACCAACATGCTTAACGGTTGGGATTAGGGTCTTCTGTTTAGTTTTCGCTAAACATAACGTTTCTCATTGAGGCCAATAAGTTCTAACTTTGACTCATTTTGAACATTGTTCCAGAAGTCTTGTAGATCATCTATGTGCTCTTTGGCGTACTTCAGACAGGCAGCAATGTTCTTTTTAAGAGAGCAGTGGTTTCCTCCTGACTATCCTTCCTTGGACACCATTCTTGTTCGGTCTTTTTTTTCCAGAGATTTTGGCAAGACAACCGCTCCTGGGTAGAGTGGTTTTGAACTTTCTCCATTTGTAGAACCTTGGCGATCTACCTAGTCATTTAAACACCTGACTGTAATTATCCCATTTAATTTAGCTGATAAAACCAGGGTTTCACTTACATTTGCACATACCCTGACTCTTAATTACTCATTGTTTGTCTAATTCATACATCATTTTGTATAAAAAGGCATGGAATTGGTTAATATAAACCCTATTGGATATTTAAGAATAGACTGGTTTTGATCCAAGAAAGTAAATGGAAAAACTATGGAATTTCTGTAATCTTTGCTGTTTTGCACAAAAAAATTCATCTAATGATCTCATAAGGAGAAAAATAAATTCTTTCTTGGCCCAAATATTGGGAATCGGATAACCCCCTGGATCAACATCCTTCCCATGTTTACTTATTTGGTATATCCCAGTTTACCTATCCCTTCTAAAAAGATGCCCAATCTTTTTTTGGAGATATCTATTGTATCTGCCACCACAGTCTCCAGGGTTAATGAATTCCACATTTTAACTGCCCTTACTGTAAAGAACCCTTTCCTTTGTTGATAGTGAAATCTCCTTTCCTCCAACCATAAGGGATGACCCAGTGTTGCTTGTACTGCCCTTAGGACGAATATTTATTTTGAAAGCCTTGTATTGTCCCTGAATATGGGGCCTATGCACTAAGCTCCGATAGAAAAAAATCGCCAAGGTTTATTAATCGCCATTTTTGATAGTGTTGCTATCATGGTATGCAACAAACCCTGAATACTAGCGATAGCAAGATTTGGGGAAATGGCAAGTAGTCGGCGACGTTACGATATGATGCCTGCTTTTCCTTTTCCATTTCCTCCCCAACCTGTTTATTTAGCCACATTGGTTTAGACTTATTTATATTATATTTATTATCCAAGGGTATACACTGGCTAGTGTGCTTTTCCAACAATGCTTTAAAGATTGCCCATTTATCTTCCACATTTTTCCCTGCAAAAACATCATCCCAATTTATTCCTTGTAGATTAGTCATCAGCTAATTAAATTGAGGTTGAAAGTAGATTGGTACTTTTTTACTGGTAGCTGTCCCACCAAATAGCTCAGGAGTCTCCTTGAGAAAGCGCTGTTGAGCATGAAATGCGTGGGAGGAGAGTTTTCCCTGTTCTGTCCCTAGTATGTCTTTTGTTTTTTAATATGTAACCCATTAAAAATGTATTTTCATAATACTTGGTGAGCTGTTTGGTGGGACAGCTACCCAGTAAAAAAGCACCAATCTACTTACATCTACTATGTGATTTCTCGATTGGAGTGGCGCGTCAACAGTTTATGCAGGCACCGGCATGAGACACGCATCATCCGGTTTCAGAGGGGAAGGTGTTTTGAATTCCAGCAGCAGCTCGTACAACCGCAACGCAATCACCGGAGAGGCTCCGATACACCGGAAGTGTATGCGTCAGTACCTGAGGAGACGACATGAGATTCCAAGCTGCAATGACGCCAATCCGGGAGCAAACTGAGACGGAGGTAGGACACTTATGCGGTTTAGGGGGCTTCAGAGGTAAATAATACTTTTCCTTTGTCGTGCATATACCCACACCGGTTGTCCAATCACGCCCCGTGATCAAGCATTCCTTTCCAGTCCCCAATTTATAACCGTCGTGTGAATAACGGACCAAGCAGTATATCTGCATAACAAACTGCTGACTTTACCCAGACTGTATTATATTGTAACATACTTTGCATCATCAATACAATAGTGGATAATACAAATCCAGTATATGTTTATAGGCAAATCTTAGAGCCAAGTGTGATCAGTATCCATTTGTTCTCAGCTAATTAAAATCTGCCTTTCTAAAGTTTAAGGTCTTTTTTTGAACCCAAGTAATATGTTTTTGATCATTTATTTCAAATGAGACCATGTAATGATCACTGTTACCCAAATGTTTCTGTACTTGAATATTTGTTATTACTTCTACATTGTTCAATATTACCAAATCTAGTATTGACTCTTTCCTGGTTGGTTCCTCAATAATTTTGGTTATGTAATTGTCTTTAAGCACCCCCAAAAACCTGTTTCCTTTAGTTGTAATGCTAATCTCATTGCCCCAGTCTATGTCTGGATAATTAAAATAACCCATTATGCCAAAATGACGTAGTTTTGATGCCTTCTCCATTTGCAAATTTTTTTTGACTTCCTCAATCTCACAGATATTTGGTGGTTTATCGCATATCCCACAAACGTTTTCTTTGTACTTATACCTCCACTGATCATTTCTATCCACAAGGTCTCTACATTTTCATCAATCCCTTCATAAACATCTTCTCTAAATCTGGTTTAACATATAAACATACTCTGCCTCCTCTTCTATTTGGTCGATCCTTTCTAAAAAGGGAATAACCCTCTAAATTAACTGCACAGTCATAAATTTCATCCCACCATGTTTCAGTAATGCCTACAGTATGATATCATACTGCTCCCTTGTAGCTATTAATTCAAGCTCACCCATATTATCTGTCAGGCTTCTTGCATTAGCAAGCATGCATTAAAGGTTTTTTCCAGTCTGTAATATAATATATCTGCTCCTTCCTTTCCACTCCAATTGGGTTTATCTATAGGTTTTCGAGTGTTATCTGTATTTAATACGTGTGTATCCCTGCTTGCCAATCTCCCACTTCTACCTCCATGAACCCCTTGCTATTTCCCCATACCATCTATTCTATTTAGTTTGTCATCTGTTTCTTGTCCCTCCGCCCTCCATCCTTGTTTAAAATCTCCTTCAACCGTTTTAACACTCTCCCTTAGCACAGAAGATCCCTCTTCCCTGAGGTGCAATCCACCCCTATCATAAAGATAGCACCTCTCAGAAAAGGAGTCCAAGGGCTCTTAAAAAAAAAAAAAAAAAAAAAAAAAAAACACCCTCCTTCCTACATGTGACAGGAGGCGGTAACCAGGCTATACAATAAAGGTTTAAGGCCATTTGGTTACCCCTGAATCCGTGGGGTCCCTGGCAGCTACCTAGCACCATAAACCAGGGACCAGGGATTATACATGTGAAAAATAAAGTGACCCCTGCTTTTCTCTGTTTTCATGTTCCCTTGGTAATAGAACTGTGAGACTTCTTATGTGTAAGTTGTAGGTGGGATATTTGGGTAGAAATTAAATTATTTTGTTTGCAGGAGCTCGGGGGCCGAAGTTACCGGTAGTCCTTTAATTCTCTCCAGCGAACAGGCATGATTTGCCAGTACGCGGGGTGAATTACACTGGGGCAACCCAGTGTTCCCCATACGCCTGATTTTCGAGCCCAAATATCCCTAACCCATTTCCCTTATGAAAATAAGGTTCCCCAAAGTCCATACTTCATTTAAGTGTTCTTTGCAATATTTTATACATTTGATATAACACTCTATACAGTCATCGGCATAGACGCCGACATGACTGTATAGAGTCCGTAGTTCAAAGAGGAGACGGGATGTTGTGAGGTGTCGGGGGTGCTAAGTGACCGGGCGGAGTACAGGGTCCGGGAACCAGTGACCCCCTGCGGGGAGGACCCTCAGTGGAGCCTGCCAAGTAGGTGGCAATGGGTTGACTGGGGGAAGCGGCAGAATGTCGGCGCGTTTCCCATTGGTCAATTCGTATGTCTCGCTCATGGGGCATCCCGAGCCGGCTCAGCACGCCCCCTCCTCTGACGTCAGCCAAAGGACGAGCCCCTATTCCTATTGGCTGGCGGGGAGGAATTCTCACGTTATGATCCTCCTTCCTCCATGCTGAAGATAGCTTAGTGGAGGGTATGTAAGGAGAAGCCCCAGTCAGAGAACCAGACCATCCAGTGACTTGAGTCGATGAAGCTACGGTGGGCTTTTCAAAGTTGCTCGGTTGCAAATAGCAGAGCAGCAGGCTTCGTTTTGAAGCTTGGAAAGTCTGTCACGGGAGACCAGGACTAATACCAGGGATCAATATCGCCAGACAGAATACAAGAGATTATAAAATGTATTTATTGGAAAAGTATATCCACAACTATACAAAACACACAAACAAACATCAAACATACCCAATTGGGGAATACCCTGCATATCTAGTTGCAGGGACCGTTTGAAGAGATTTCCCGTTCTCTGTTCTGGCCCCGTACGTACAGGACTGTTTTTCATGCCTGAGACAGCACTGGAGTGGACACTGCAGTTTCTCCCTGTCACAGCACACCTCTAAGGCTGGGGCCAGCGTGGGGAGAAGCGCGCTCACCCTTACGAGGCATGACGTCAGCGTCTTCCTGAGCAGGAGCGATTCGCTGCCTGCTCACTGCGTGCTCGAGCGAGGGGGGGGGCGTGCCACAGAAGGGTTGGGGGGCGTCAGCCTGGAGTGGGGTGTGACGTCACATCCGCAGCTCCATTTGATTGGTTGTTGAGACTGCTGTGCTCTCATTGGCTTTTACCTGGTCACTTGACGCGCCAGAGCGCCGGGAAAACAAATTTCTTTGTCTATCCGAGCACCGCTCCTACCCGCGCAGCAAGCGGCACTTTGGACGCTTGCATCAATAAAAAGGTATTTAAACGCGCCGAGCGTGAGCGCACACGCACGCACATATCTCCTCACCCTGGACGCAGCTTAAGGCTGGGGCCACGGTGCCTTCGCCCGTGAGGAGGCGTGCGCAGCCATGACGTCACCCGCTTGAAGCGGGTGCGTTTTTCGGCCACGGTACGCGCGCCATCCATGGGCGTGTGTAGGGGCATGCCAGTGACGTCACAGAGCTGGTTCGCCCTCATTGGTCGAACCGCTCATGTGACCGGCCTGTCGCACCAAGAAATCAGTTTTAACTGATTTCTGGCGCAACGCGCGCCCCGTCCCGCACTCACGCAAACACTGCCTTAAGGCAGTCTGTTTGGTCTGCGGTACCATGGCCCCAGCCTCTCTCTCTGCAGGTTGTCTGCGGGGGTCTCCCTCCCCACCTTTCTATACACTTAAAACATAATATTGCAACACTCAGGGCCAGGTGCTGCCTACATGCCCAAGCCCTGAATGGTGGGTAGAACTGCAACATAACATTTGCAACATAACAAGGATACAGGAAAAGGTCACAGACCGATTTGCAACAATTCTCCTGCAAACATATTAACCCCTGATTCCTGAGGTGCTGGAACCAAGCAAAGACATACATATAAACATAACATATACAGGCATACCCCGCTTTAAGTACACTCACTTTAAGTACACTCGCGAGTAAGTACATATCCCCCAATAGGCAAACGGCAGCTCACGCATGCGCCTGTCATCACGTCCTGAACAGCAATACCGGCTCCCTACCTGTACCGAAGCTGTGCGCAAGTGGGGAGACTATAGAGCCTGTTACAAATGCGTTATTTACATCAGTTATGCACGTATATGACGATTGCAGTACAGTACATGCATCGATAAGTGGGGAAAAGGTAGTGCTTCACTTTAAGTACATTTTCGCTTTACATACATGCTCCGGTCCCATTGCGTACGTTAATGTGGGGTATGCCTATAATACAATTCCAATGTATTACTGACAGGTAAGGGTAATGGCAGACTCAACCTTTATTAACAGCAGCCATATTTACCCTACCATCACACCTCATCAGTTTGAATCAGGAACCGCTTATCATAGTCAGGATCTGCTAGGATTGAGAGCTGAGAAGGCACTCTCACACTCTGGTGACCAAGTTACCGTGCGAGGGAGCCTCTTTTTAGTCAGGTCAGTCAAGGGTTTGGTCACAGCACTGTAATTGGGTACAAATTTGTGAGGATTCGCCATCCTGGCGGTCGCAGACCTTCTCCTCACCCCAACAAGCTTTCCGTGACGGATACCCAGGATGCGCCCAGGTTTCATGGTCTCAGTACGCGCGCGCAGACCTTGCGCACTCTATTCAACCGCCCGCTGATTCCGACCCCGCCCCCATCACTGTCACACGGCATGGACATTCGGCCAGCCTCCCTGCTGACGCGCAAGTCAGGCCCGCCCCGACTTCCGTGACGCGCGCGGGTCGGTGCGCAACTGGTCCCGCCCACTCTTGTCCCAGGAATCGGCGTGGGAGTGACGTGCGCTCTAAATGCCACCCCCTGGCCTCCGTGACGCGCGCGGGACGGCGCGCAAGCAGTTCCACCCTCAACCCCGATTAGGCTGCATCAAAGGGCATGCCTGCGTGCACCAGCAGCCAATCGATTCTCACTTCCTGGTTCCGCCCTGGCTGATTATTGGAGGCTCCTCCTATTTATACCCTGAGTCTACAACCAGTCTTTTCTGAGCATAGTTATTGTGACGCCCTGCCTTGCCACATCCATGTTCCTGAACCCTTGCCTTGTATGCCGATTAACCCCTTGTTGTCTGAACCCTGCTAGCTCCTTGGACTCCACTTCTCATCACTCCTGATCCGGCTTGTACGACTATTCTCCGGTCTCCAGTCCTGACCTTGGCTAAGTGCTCCAACGATCCGACATTCTCCAATCCTGAACCTGGCTACGAACTACGACGATCCGAAACTCTCCACTCCTGAACTTGGCAAGTACCTTAACCATTCTCCAATCTATAACCCTGACCTGGCTTGAACGACTACTCTACATTCTAGGCGCGCCCGCGTGGCTGTGTGTCGGCGTAATCCAATCCCCTACCTCAGCACCGCGGTCGTGCTTCGTTTGTGGTGAGCTACGCGTTACAAAATTTGCGGTAATACCCGGCGGTCCCCAAAAAAGCTTGGGAATTAGTCACCCCACAATGGATTCCACCTTGGCGGACTCAGGTTTGAGATGCCCCTCGCCTACTCTGTGCCACAGATATACAACCTCTGCCATCCCTATCTGGCACTTTGCCGGCTTTAACGTTAGTCCGGCCTCCTGGATACGGACTAAGACTGACGCTACATGAGTAAGATGGTCAGCCCAGGAATTATTAAAGACATCTAAGTACACCCTAGCATACCCTTGCATTCCGTCTAGCAGGCGGTTGACCAGACGCTGGAAGGTAGCCGGTGCATTCTTCATCCCAAATGGCATGACGGAAAACTCATACAAGCCACTTGGGGTGTGTGGACGGACGTTCACAGAGGTACGCAATTAGGAGGCTTTATAACGTGAAATTATAATAGGCTTTATTGTGCCTGTTCCTTTTCATCAGGAAAATTATCCAAACACAGGGGGGCGGAACAAAGCTTCCATTCACTTGGGAGTAATTCTAGTGAAAACACTATGCAACCAATTCACATCTCCATAGTCAAGCATTTCTCCCCAGCCCCAAACATAGCATGAAAATAAGCAGATACAGTATAAGCAGTCTCTTAATAATGAAAGTCTTATCTGTTTATCAGCTGTAGAGTAAGCTTCTCTGCTCTCCTGGAACCGCACGGAGCGTGCAAAGAAAATCAGCATCCAGGTTTAGAAGTCTTATTTGGGCCTTGTGTCTTGAAAGCAGCTCTGCTAACTTTGGCAGAGCTCAAAACAAGTGTGTCTCCAAGTTCAGCTCAGGTGTCAGCTAAAGAGTTCTCACTTCCTGTTTGAACAGACAGGCTTTTGTAAGCCATCTCAATCAGGCAGGTGGTGTTTAGTAATTAACTACCAGAAGTTAACCACCACACTGCTAGATTAAAGGCACATTACTGAACAGGGATAAGTCCCCTGTTACAGGGTGATGAAGACTTCTCCCGCGCCTCCTGGTCAATGGGATCTGACAGAATCCCACGGCTCAGATCCATGGTGGTCAGATACCTTGCCCTGGCGAGCTCGTCTAACAGCTCATCCATCCGTGGCATGGGAGGGATAGGCATCCGACACTGTCTGGACATTTAACTGCTGGTAGGCTACACAGAACCGGGTGGTTCCATCCTTTATGGGAACAAGGACCACTGGCGAGTCCCAGGGACTCTGTGACCTGGAGATCACTCCCATCTCCTAAAGCTGTCTCACATATTAATCTGGTTTGTAACTGTTACTTACGCCTATAATATACATTATCTTTAACTGTGCATGCAATGTGTTGTATATAATGTATACCCTGTTCACTTATGTAACTGTATTTGTATCCATGTATCATTTGTCAACTCTATGCCCAGGACATACTTGAAAACGAGAGGTAACTCAATGTATTACTTCCTGGTAAAACATGTTATAAATAAATACATCTCCAACATCTCCTCAATCTCCTTCTCCATGCTCTGCTTTACCTCCACATACACTCGGTAGGCGAACATATGAAGGGGCCTCTGATCTCCAGTATTGACCGGTTGATCAGTGAGGTGAGTCCGTCCCGGCTTGTCTGTGAACAGACTCCCATATCTACCTAACAACTCTCATGCCTGCTTCCATTGGGAAGCCGCGAGCTGGGACCCCATCCCCATGTCCTCTACAGAGCCTCCCCTAGGAGATCGTACAGAGCTCTGCTTGCCGCATCTCCCCATGGTGGGCTACACACCGCCAATCGCATGATATTCTTTTAACATGTTGATGTGGTAACTCTGATCTCTACCTAACTCCTGATCCAGAGCCACCACGTAATTTGACTTGTTCACCCTCCGGATTTCCAGATACAGGCCGACCAGGCAGCTAGGTGTTTGTTCTGGCGAGTTGGCTTCAGAACAAGAACCTGCTGACCCGGGATAAACTCTCTATTACGGGCATTTCTATCATACCAGCGCTTCGGCCTTGTCTGAGCACCCTTGAGGTTAGCCTGCGCTAAGCCCATCAGATCTGCCAACCGATCTCGGAGCTCCACCACATACTGGAGCACCTTCACATCCGTTGTGGGGGTCTACCCCTCCCATCCCTCCCGAAACAAGTTGAGCGGTCCACGGACCCGGCACCCATATAGAAGCTCGACGGGTGAGAAACCGGTAGACCCTGTGGCACCTCCCTGTATGCGAACAGTAAGTGCTGCAGGTGTGCTTCCCAGTCCCCTCCTTCGGCCTCCACAAATGCCCGCAGTATCTGCTTCAGTGTGCCATTGAATCGCTCACACAGTCCGTTGGTTTGAGGGTGATAGGGGGGTTGTGCCTCCGCACAGGTCACCCCGCACGCAGCCCAGAGACTTTGACCAGGGAGCACAGTTCATGAGTGAGCTGCTTCAGTCAGGATCTCACTAGGAAAACCTACCCTAGTAAAAAATATTTATCAGTGCCTCAGCCACCTTCCGGGTGTCAATTGAGGAAAGAGCTACCACCTCCTTGCAACTGGTCACAGAGACCACGACGTTAAAATATATCTTTTCCCTGACCTTCTGGGAATCATCAGAAGCCCTATGATGTCTACCGCTACCCGCTGAAATGGTTCCCCTATCACCGGTAGTGGCTTCAGGGGGGCCTTCGCCCAATCGTCTTGCCTCCTCACTCTCTGGCAGGTCATCACAGGTACGGCAGAACGTCGATGCCTCCCGAGATATCCCCGGCCATTAGAAAGTCTGGGTCAGCCTGGCTCTCGTACGGGTAACCCTGATTCCCTGCCAGCGGGATCGCATGCGCTAAGTGCAACAACTGTGCGCGGTACTTAGTAGGTACAACCAACTGACATTTGGCTGTCCATGGTCTGTCCTGAGCTGACAGGGCTTCTTCCCGGTATAAGAGTCCACTGTGCCACAGAATCCACTTGCATCCAGACTCGGAGAACGGATCTGCAACACGCTGCCTCATGCCTTCCAAGCTCGGGTCCGTCCGTACGGCATCCCGTAATGTCTGGCTCTGCTCCGGCCCACTGGCCCTAGTCACACAGTCAGGGATATCAGTATGAGTCAAGGCAGGCTCTGCTCGACTTCACGTCAACCTTCTCCGAAATGTCCACGACTGGGGTTCCAAGGCCTGGGAAGTGATGGGTTCAGGATTGGGACACTGAATCGCAGCCGAGTCTGGGACGGGAGCCCAGCGACTCTGGCTCCGAGTCACCGCAGCTATGGCATCTTCATCCTCGTAGCTGCATCAGAGTCGACCCAAGTCATTGCCCAACAGTAAAGCAGCATCTAAGCCCACTGTACACTCCCAAGTTCAGCCACCCCTGCTAGTTCACACTACAACAGGGGTGCGTAAAGTTCCTGAGCTGCACCCCCCCCCCCCTGCCTGGCAGCCCCAGTGCTCACGCCCCCCCCCCCCCTCTCCTAGGATCCAGCATCAAATGACGCCGCGGGTCACGTGACCTTGCAGCGTATTTGACACGCATTGCCATGACGACGCATCACGACCCCACGTTGCCATGACGACGCGTCGCTGAAGAGCCAACAGAGAGCAGGTAAGGGAGTTAACAGAGGCCTTACGCCTCCCCCGGCATTTCATTTAAATGCCTTGGAAAGAGTGCAGGGCCTATGTAACTGCCGAGCCCCCCCCCCCCCCCCCTGAAAATATTGCACCCCTCCTCCCCAGTTTGTGCACCCCTGCACTAGTATACACCGCACAGCACTTCCCTTCCGGATCTAACTCCACACTTAATACAAAACAGCACTTGAAATCAAACAGTAATCCAGTCACACAGATCAGGACACATGCTCTACAAATAGGTCCTCACTGCACATCCTCCAAGAAGACCAGAAATCTGGAAGTAAAAATGAAAGGAATTACCATGACTTAAGCATTAAACCACGTAGCCATATGCGATGAACATCATGACCGCTGGGCCCAGGCTCCCCCCTCCCTCTTCTTCCTCACCTTTACCTTGTGACGGGGGAGTAGTTCGGCTGGCGGCAAGAGATTTAGGAACACGCTGAGGGACAGGAAATCATTCTGCGCCCCTCACTGAGTTTTCACACCCTCCCTACCTTTTCTGTTGTGCTCTCTAAAAATAAATATATACAGCAGAGACTGCGACTATTGTAACACAAACCAGTGGCAATCGCCAAAAAGACCCAGGTACATGCTGGACACATGCCTTAAACTCACCCCGGCATTTCTGCATTGATTAATGGGCCATCAGATTAACAGCGGGGGTCCCTGCCAGTCTCATTCAAACTGAATGGGACTGTCAGGGATCCCTGCTGTGTTAATCCTATGGGTCATTAGTCAATGCAGAAATGCCTTAAACTAGCCTCAAACTAGCCCAGAACATACCCAGCATGTAACCGGGCTAGTTTAAGGCAAGCTTTAGAATAGTCGTGGTCTCGTCATATATATATATATATATATATATATATATATATATATATATATATATATATATATATATAAAATGTAGCGCCAAAGTAAAAATAGTGATATACTAAATAGTGACTAAAGTGTTAATTAATCTAAATAAACTGTGCTGTGTAAAAATGCAGGTGTGTCTAATTCTAAAAAATACATACATTATCAACAAAAATATATAACACAATACACCACAAATTATATCAATAATGTAAAAAGTGCAAAAAGAAATGAAAATAAAAAGGAAAAAAGTCCAACCAGTCCTTTTTAGATCAATCCATGAAAAGTTGTAGATAATTGATGCTGGTGTGGGGGTCTCCGGCTGCTCTCAATTGGATAAACCACATCCAAAATACCGGATGGTGGTGAATTATTCACACAATGCTTTAATTGAATTTTACTCTTGTGAGTATTTAATATTAAATCAACAGTATTACGCTATGGGGCGTGCGCTCTCTCTTTTTTATTTATATATATATATATATATATATATATATATATATATATATATATATATATAATAAAAGGTTCAATAGATTCATATTGAGGTGTTCATTGGGGCGTTATGTTGCCTCTGCCAAGGCAGCTGTTTGGGGGGTCAGTGTGAGGTAACCTTGCCAGACGGGGCTGACCGATACTGTAATGCCTGGTGGTGGCATTAATTGGCAAGTTCGCCAGGCTCATTGTGCTTTTGGTACCTAGACCCATCTCGCAGCCGACGATGAGCCAGCTGAGCAGCTGGGACTGTGTAGTGTCCGGCTTGTGGTGTTTGCGGGCCGTGGTTTGAGCACCCTTGGCCTTACCAGTGGGTGGAGCACTGTGGCAGGGTTAGCACTCCTGTTTTTCTGTATTTTAATAAAAGCTGTGGCTATTGTTCCTCCGGACCATTGTGTGTGCACTTTATCTTCGGATATGTTTCGGGGGGGAGGAGCTGGGGGAGCAATATCGCAGGCTCTAAGGTCATGTACACTGCATGTAATACAGACGCTAACCACCTTCCTCTAAGCCGCAGGGGTGCGCAAACTTTTCAGTTCGCCCCCCCTTCCTCCTCCCCACCTGCTCTCGGGCTTCAGCAGCATCATAAGATGTCATGTTGCCAGGGCAACGCATTGCCATTTGACCCCGCAGCGTCATTTGATGCCGCATTGTCATGGCGATACGTTGCCAAACAGCCGGCTGTGAGCAGGAAAGAGACGTTACAGAGGCCTCACGCCTCCCACGGCATTTCATTTAAATGCCTTGGGGAAGAGCGCGGGACCTCCCTAGAAAATCCCGCGCCCCCCAGTTTGCGCACCCTTGCTTTAAGGTCATGTATACTGCATGTAATGCAGAAGCTAACCACCATTCCCTTCACTACTTGAGGGGTGTGTGCGATATATTGCAGCCAAATGCATTTCTGGCCTCTCAAGCCCACGAGGGGCTATTTAGACAGACGTTTAGTTTGAGAAGATAACTATTTTAGAATTATATAACCACAAAGAAGGCTTCACACGGAGCACGGGAATGATGTGTTTGTTAGGTTTGGCCTACTCCATATGCTAATGCCTCAACTGCCCGTGGTAGTAAAGTCTTAGCAGATGCCATGTGGGCCTAGGTCCAACGTGAGTTAGTGATCAGTCTAACAGTTTAAATGGAGGTGATTGTCTATGATTATTTTTAATAGAACTTCTATTAGATTATTCTTGAAACATTAACATCCATATTTACTAAGCAGTGCTATTCCATATTACCCCTACAAGACAATTTGGCTGCATATTGCAGCCCATTTACCTGACTAGGCTGAAAGGTGTCTTGTGGAATAGCTCCACCTACAAAATATGGGCCTCAATGTTTCCATGGTAATTGAATAATTGGAGGTGTTTTTACAATGTTTATCTAAGCTCTTTTGTTATAGGTGAGAGAATGTTGTTTCCAGGTGGCAGCACAGGAAATAGAGGTAAGAGGGAGAACTCAGCCAATGAGTCGCACTGCTGGCTCCCTGAGCCTCCCACTGTCCTATCAGAGCAGCCTCTCTCCTGATGGGGAGGAGCAACAGGAACTGCAGAAGGGAGGCAGGATGTGCTAGGATGAGTGTGTGTATCAGTGTGTATATTTGTGTGTTAAAGTGAGTGACTGTGTAAGCGTGTAAGGGCACTGAGTGTGTAGAGGGGTTTGTGGAACTGAAAATGTGCCACTAAAATGCAAACTGCTTTGCTCGTGCCACTGCCATGGTAGTGAATGGTGGTAACGCGAGAGAAGGTACATCTGTATTTTAGTGAATCTAGCCGAGTGGCACCTCTACGGCCTTGGGTTGGGAGGTATACAATACATTTCAAATGAACTTATACAGTATATAGATGTGTAAAATAAGGCGTTCATTTTACATTACAGAGCATTCAATCTTTTTTTTTTAGGATGTTCTTGTATAGCGGTGCTAGTTTTACGTAGCTCTTTACAGAGACATTTTGCAGGCACAGGTCCCTGCCCCGTGGAGCTTACAATCTATGTATTTGGTGCCTGAGGCACAGGGAGATAAAGTGACTTGCCCAAGGTCGCAAGGAGCCGACACCGGGAATTGAACCAGGCTCCCCTGCTGCAAACTCGGTGTTACTCACTGAGCCGCTCCTCCTTCCAATCTTACCGCAAAATGCTTTTTTGTAATGTAGTGTAGCTCTTGCTTCTTTTTCAAACTTTGCTTCTAATTGTTGACAAAGCATCAGAATGAATTGGAGTATTGATAACCTTAGTCTTTGCAAAACTCTGCTTTAAACCCCCATCAAGGTCTGTCATTTAATTCAATGTAACAGAGTCACTGTAACTACTATCATGCCAGTTAAGGCAGGAGGGCGCAATCTTTTTCCCCTGCGCCCCCCCCTGCTGGCCTTCCCCCTCTCCTCACTCCCCCCCCCCCCATTACCTTGATTCAGACGTCCTCGCGACACTTCACCAGGAGCGTCTGAATCAAGGTAAGTAAGGATAACTCTGTAAACCCCGCGCCCCCCGCAGCGAATCTCGCGCCCCCCACTTTGCACACCGCTGAGTTAAGGCCCTTATAAGTGGAATTACTGCCAAATAACATAACATTAGGCTATTTGGGTCTGCAGTCTGGGCAGTGCACACAATAGTACAGTGTCGCAGTCACAAGTTAGTGCCCCATACCCAGCAACTTACAGGGGCAGCCCAGTAGTAGAATCAAATTGAACTAAAGGCAGACATGTTTAATGAGGTAAATGTAGGTGATTTTAAAAAAAAAAGTTGTTAAACAAGTGTATTTTAATTTTTTTTTCTATGCTTCAACGGATAGCAAATGTTTTGAATACTTTTTACAAACTTCCCCTAAAAGCTCTTTTTTTTTTTTAGGTTATCCTGCGAAGTCTGTGGCAACTGACAATCAGATGTCTCGTAAGCAACCCTAGTAATTACAGACCAACATATCCAACAAGTTCAGGCTGTGACACAAGTGGACGAAGAGACGAAAGAAATACAAACTGAATGTCCAGATTAAATAAACAAGATGCCATTGGTTTAGCTAGAAAGGCTTGATGGTACGTCTGAGCTGAGCAGCCGAGTGCTGTGCCCCTGTCCAGGCAGTGAGAAGGGCAACTGCTATGAATGGCTCCTCTCCATTCCCCAGTTTAATATGACGGTGGAATATTTTTTTAGGTCCACGCCTGCAGTTTTATTTCCGCAACCATGCGCATTTAGATCAAATGTTTCTTTGCCGTGTGTGCTTGCCAAAGTAAACAGGGAGCCCGGCACTTGGCAGCGCAGCTATAGGGCACCGTTACATAAGCTTACGTATGTGGAACACCATTTCTCAGCTGCCTGCTCACCGCCACGGAAAGTTGCTGACATTCTGTGTGCAAAGAAGTCAGAACCTGAACAACCTCAGCAAATCACTTTTGTAGTTCGATTTGTGTTTACAAGGGGTTTGGATTTTCTGATGACAACCAAAATTCCTAGAGTACATGAAGAATAAAGAACTCGGGAGATAGAAGTACTTATATCTCAACTTTATCTCAAATTAAAAATGCAATGGAGTTTCATACATTACAAAAGGCCCGGCCAACCTAAAACTGCTCCTTATATACCATGCAGTATCCAAGCTCCAGATATTGATATTCTGAACAAACAATGTATGCATCGTTTAGTTTCCCCGACCATTTGGAAGACCGGCAAAACAGCATTATAAATAATAGTAAGGAAAAAAGAAAAAAAAGGAGTGTGAAGCCAACTGATCCATCAAAAACCCTTTTAGGTTCATCAGTCAAGCCTACTCAGTAGCTACCGAGTTGTGAAGGTAGAATCAGATTGCAAATACACACATTATTAAAGGGAAATGTGACAAGCCCTCTACTGACCAGAGAACACCACTGATTAATAATACTCCATAGTTTGTCCATATGCCTCCCACAGCCTGTTCCAAATTCCTTAACTACACCTCCTTACTCCACCCCTGTGTTTTCTATATCGCTGATGAACATGTTATACTCACGATAGGAATGCGCTCACAGGAACAGGTTTTTCTCAATGGAAACAAAAATGAAAAGCATGTCATAAAATCACTTCCCTACGTCGGTGACCTGTGAACGCTGCAGGCAATGATGGAGAGATACCAAAGCAGGCGATGACTTGTACAAAGGGAAACGTGTGAAATGGGCTCAAAACCTATATACATATACTATATAATGTGATCACTGCACAAGGGATCACAGGGCCACTATGCCAAGATGTCAAGGCACCCGTGTGTTGTGGGCATCCCTGCTCTCAAGTGGTTAATAAGGGTATCAATCACCATAGTTTAATATATTATAGATAATCATTTCCATTAATTCACGCTTGTTCTAAGAGGTCTTTATTTTAAGTACACTAACTCATTAAACTATGATGGTGACGTACAGGGCACCATTGCATGGAAACTCATTGAAGATAATACGAGTTCTCCCCCCCCCCCCACACCCCCCTACCCCCCACTCATCACTCACAGTTTGATGAATAACCCCTAATCACACTGTCTGTGCAAAAGAAAACGTAAGAACGACATACAGAAGAAAAAAATCCCCCATGCTTTCATTAGCCTAGAAATATGAGTGCTCTTCTAAATTTCTTAGGAAATTTTGATGCATGAAACAGTGAACACTAAAATGGAAAAATGTTTATCCTTTTCCAACATTAATACAAATGGAACATGATATAATTCATAGCGCAGCTTGCCAAAAGGACATGGGAAAAAAACTAAAGTTCTTTGCTAGAAGCCATTCCACTTAAGCCCTAATAAGTGCTGTCCGTATAATAAGTACTCTTCTCCCGTGGGCTAGTGTCATTACTGTGCATCTACAAAATAGTATAAAACACAGAAGACATGCCGCCATGTAATGCCTATTGTTAGAGACTCTTGGGGCCAATCCCAAAACCCTTCACACAAGCCACGGGGGAATCACATGGGAATGTAAAACCACAGGTGAACCACATATACATATATATATACATATACTGTAGTACCATCAACAGGTTCGTCCAGATCCTTGAGAGAATTGCTTGCTAGTGCTGCTTTATCCTCCATATGGCTGTAAGTGTATCCAGCACATTTAGATTACAAAACACAATAAATCGCACAAAGAAAAAAATCCACTGTGCTGGAAGAAGTCGCTATGTCAAGTGGCACTCGAAAAAGGGAGGGCAGAAAAGAAAGAAAAGTAGTGTTTGAGTGGACAGTACACGGGCGGAAATACATTTCAAGTAAGGAATTACTTTATGAATGAATTATTAAAGTAATGAATTATCAGAAAAATAACATACATCTATATACAAGGAATGGAAGGGCTCCGGCGCAACTGCGCATGACAAACTCCAAACAGCTCCCGGGTGAATTCAACAAAACTTTATTCGCACAAAAACACACTAGGGCTACACCACGATCTCCCCCTCTACGCGTTTCACCCTCTGGTATATGGCTTCGTCTCGGAGTGGGGAGACGTGGTATGAGCCTGAGATTATATCTTAAAAAAGCCCGCGAAAACTGGTAAAACTATTAACCCCTTCAAGGAAAAATTGCCCATAATGCAACAGCATAGTCAAACAGATGTATAAAGTGCATAAATTTCATACAAAAGCCTACATATTGTGATATATTAATAATATCTATATTAGGCTCTTCTTATTGCAAGGCAATAACTCAAAGGGTATCTAAAACTTGATTGCAACATTGCAAAGTAAAACTGCGCCCCTGATAGTAATATTTCATTAACAAAAGACAGCCTCAAACCCAATGAACTTAGTAAAAGTATAACAAGATACATTTCACATAAGTAATCATATATAAAGGCTAAATTAGGGCTGATACCTCAAGTCTTGATATAATTCCGGGGAAACAGCAAAGAAGGGGTGGAGGAAGGGAGGGGGAGTTGGGGGAGCGGTGGAGGGGTGGGGGGGAGTGAACATGGAGATATATTCCTTTTCATATTGATCTGCTTTGTCTTTGCATATTTTAAACTGTAAATTAGGATTATTTAGTTCACTTTATTATAGATGTTTTGTTATTCATCCTCCGCGTCTGTTCTCTTTCTCTTCCTTTCCCTCCTCCATGTTCACCCCCCCCTTTCTTGCCCCCCCTCCCCCTCCCTTCCTCCACCCCTTCTTTGCTGTTTCCCCTGAATTATATCAAGACTTAAGGTATCAGCCCTAATTTAGCTTTTATATATGATTACTTATGTGAAATGTATCTTGTTATACTTTTACTAAGTTCATTGGGTTTGAGGCTGTCTTTTGTTAATGAAATATTACTATCAGGGGCGCAGTTTTACTTTGCAATGTTGCAATCAAGTTTTAGATACCCTTTGAGTTATTGCCTTGCAATAAGAGGAGCCTAATATAGATATTATTAATATATCACAATATGTAGGCTTTTGTATGAAATTTATGCACTTTATACATCTGTTTGACTATGCTGTTGCATTATGGGCAATTTTTCCTCGAAGGGGAAGTTTTACCCGTTTTCGCTGGCTTTTTTTAAGATATAATCTCAGGCTCATACCACGTCTCCCCACTCCGAGACGAAGCCATATACCAGAGGGTGAAACGCGTAGAGGGGGAGATCGTGGTGTAGCCCTAGTGTGTTTTTGTGCGAATAAAGTTTTGTTGAATTCATCTGGGAGCTGTTTGGAGTTTGTCATGCGCAGTTGTGCCGGAGCCCCTCCATTCCTTGTATATTTACAGAAGGCTGCACGCGGAAGCTGATGAATAGAGGAGAGCAGGACCCAGACCGGAGTTGTTATATAGGTAAGGGTTATTTCATTTCCCTCCCACCCCGGTCATTCTAGTGGTCATAATAGCTCCCTCTTTCCCAGCCTAAATGACTATTTGACACCATAGGTGCCACTACTGACTACCGAAGCGCAGGACAGTTTTTTCTTTGGATTACATCTATATACAGTATGTGAGGTAAAACTAAATTACAAAAAGATATTTATCAAAAATATAATGTTGTCACGAAAGGTGCAAGTTAAGAAGTTGTAGGGTCTGTGTGCCCAGAACTTTAATTAAAAGTAACAACAACAACAACAACAACTTTGAAGCAGGTTTTTGTTGGAATGGCTGATATTCTGAGAAGTCATTGGCCATTAAAATGTAGCAGGATAGAAACAAACAAAAAAACTATGAATAAAAAAAGCCAAAACAACTGAGCAATATTTAACCAATAGTAACCATCACCGAGTTATGTCACTGCTGGGTCAGAACATTAAGTAATGATACCTATAGAATTACACCTATAGAATTATACTCTGATAAAGAACATCCACTTTTCCAAATCTATGCGAAAGCATTCAGCTAGTATGTTATGTAATACATATTTTATAGAATTTGTGATTTTATTGCAGAAAGCTTTTTTTTATAGCACTCTACCCAATCATACTTTACCACTTAAAAAGAAAAATGTTGTCCAAACTAGATTTTGTAGATGAGAAATCTCAAAAATGCACTGTTCAAGTGGCCTTCAAACATGTCTTTTAAAAACTCATACATTTCCAAAGTTACAAGCACCTGAAAGGCGTCTATTTGTCAAAAGTAAAATAAACTATTTCAAGGGAATGTTATTACTAGACTTCAGAAATGTAAAAATGTTGAGGCATCAGCATGTTCACACTGTGCTTTATTATTAAATCACAAATCATATTCCACGTGTTCAAAAACATTAGGATTGTAAATTTCACAGAATATAAAACTCAGTGGGGATTTAAAAAATAAAAAAAACCCACTGAATTATTAAAAGAAAAATTAAATCAACTGCCATATGTCTCCCTAAAATGTGTCCAAGTTCTCTAACAAACTTCCTTCTCTTTATCAATTATTGATTTGAGGTTGTGATACCACTAAATAGCCCAAACAGGAGTGTTTGTTTATATAGTGCAGGCTAGGGTGCGCGCCCGGCACTGCGCATGCACATGGCGTGTGTGTTTAGTTAATTTAGTGCACGCGGCTCTGATGTCACAGCGTCAGGCCGCGCTGTGATTGGCTCGCAGCGCGAAAATACAAATTTCTTGTATTTTCCCAGATCTGCCGTGCCACCGCTCACAGCCGTGCGCGCGCGCCTGAAGTATAGCAACTGCAGGGTCATACCCTGCAATTATCATTGACACGCACGGTAGTGCACACTCGCGCACTATATATTACAGCCCTTATTGATGAAATTATATTTACAGAGATTTCCGAACTTCGGTAATCTGTTCACTGAAAGATACAACAAATTCGAACACATCTCCAGGAACAATACAGCTACTATTGTGAACCACCACGTGTTAATCTATAAACAAAATAATTCATGATGCTCCCCACTTCCACTGCTCATTATCAATGGGAACACAGCTAGGAACATGGATGTGTTGGCGAGGGGTGAGGCCGCACTAGTATGGGCATGTGTGTGAAGGGGAGTGTCCCATGACACCGGAAGTCATAGCCCTGCTGGTAACCGGTTGTACCCATAAAGTCAGCTGGTTCCCTTCTTGCCAGGGAAAGAGGCAAGCTGTGGAAAGCGCCAGAAAGGGACAGAGAGCAGCAGTGAACAAAACAGAACGGCAGCCCATCACTACATGTGGTGATGCCCGCAGAATGTGTAGAGCATTATGAAATATTTGGTATCTTTTGACTTAAAAACGTTGATGTGCGTGAATACCCTGAAACAGAGTATTTCTCAACCATAAGGGGGTCCAAAACATTTGCTCTGTAAAATTCTCTCATTACAATGGGGAAAACAAAACACTGCCTCAATTATAGATTACACACACACACACAAACACACACAGAGACATATCCTTAACGGGTCAATCCCTCCTAGGACCAAAGTGTAGTGATGGCAGTGAAGTTCAGTGCGCTAAGTCGGGGCGATTCGCATCTTTTTCTTTTACCAGAATCAGACATCTACAAGCATTGTTAAATATTTGTCAAACTTTCATTTGTAAACATAGTGGACTCAGACGTGGGACAATTAAATTTCCTCTGGCTATTCCCTTTGTGTGATGTTACAGTGTGTTGAACAAGAGTTTTCAAGAGTTTCTCTGCTGAAGAACAGGGTGGGGACAAGGGGAAAGAAAACACTTGAATGACAAACGCTCCCCCATTCATGAGGCTCCAAAGAAAATGTGTGTAATATTCTAACAAACTAAAGCAGACAGATATTTGTGCTAAGAATAGTTACATTTGTTTAGGGAAACCAATCAGATTGTTACAATCTTTCCAAAGGGATGTTTTTTTTGGCAACAGGGATTGCAAACACATATGGTGATAAATACAGTTGAAAAAGTCTGGTGGATTCTAAGAGAAAATAATGTGAAGAATGCTAAAATAAATCACCCTTATACTGTGCACTGTGGGAATAGAAATTTGTCATGCACCTACTGTATTTATCAAAACATGCAGATCTGAGCTTTGTGGGGAACAAGATTTACAGAACTGCTCAACCACAACCACAGTAATATATTCATTTCCAAACCCTCACGATAGGAGTATAGGTTACGGTCTCTGGCATGGAGCAAAAACAAAGAATAAAGAAATACATGGGGGAAAAAAGTTCATTGCAGTGTTATGGCTCAAGAGAAGAAATAATAATAAGAAGAAGAAAAAGAAGACAGTTTGGGTCCAAGATTCATAGGTTTTCCCCCTTTTTATTTTCTTGGACAAAGGCGGCACTCGCATGGACTTCATCTGATTGAATACGTATTTATCCCTTTGTAATCAATGTTTCAGTCCTCTGTTTCGACTAGGGTTGCCAGGTGGCTTCTCCAAAAATACTGGACGTGAAAGGTGCGACGCGCTCGAGACAACCACACACCCCTCTATTTGCTCCATGCTGTTTCCTCTTCTCCTTGGCCCCATCTCCACGCTCCTGCCACCTCTCCTGATTGGCTGCATTACCCAGCAGCAGCCAATCAGGGTAGTGGAATCTGCCCAGCCCCCTAACAACAGCCCTGCTCTCTCCATGCTCAGGGAAATACTGCGGCCCCCCCAAGTCCGTCAGGTCTCTATGTCCAGAGAGGTAATACCGGACACATACATGTCCAATATTACCTCTAATTTTTTACTGGACACCTAGAAACCCCAGTTTGGACCTCTCTCAAGAAGGTGGACCCATGAAAAAGACAAACATACCATCCCAATGTCGAATTGGCGCCAAGCAGAGACATATGTATCTATACAGTAGATCTTTAATATCTATATCTAACTCGTCCATTCCCCTGTCCCAGCTGAGAATAAAACTCCAACATAAACAGAGCTGCTCCTGGGATGACTATCTGCCAGCGCAGGTCCACTGGCGAAAAGACGCCCACACTTGGCAATGCCACAATTTGGGGAGACCGCACAAATCT
>NC_134484.1:188065471-188155471 GCF_040206685.1 Ascaphus truei
GCATTAAGGACAACACTTCACTGAAGGAGCTATTAGGGCAGCGGGAATTTGGATCATTGGCATGAAAAGTTGCGTGGCCAGCACTTTCCACAAATGTGTTAGGTGCCGAATGCTGCGAGGCAAAAGCCAAGACCAAAGGATGGCAGACTTGCCAATTGATAGACTTAGTACAGAACCCCCCTTTACCTGTGTAGGACTTTATGTTTTTGGACCCTGGATGGTCATCGCACGTAGAACGAGGGGCGGACTAGCGGAAAGTAAATGATGGGTGGTACTCTTCACCTGCATGAGTACACGAGCCGTACACATCGAGGTCATAGAATCTATGGACGCTTCGAGTTTCATTAACGCCCTCAGAAGATTCTTTGCAATCGGAGGACCAGTTAAACAAATACGCTCCGATTGCGGTACCAATTTTGTTGGAGCATGTAAGGAATTACAAATAAACGCTAAAGATGATAGAGGCAATAGTATCCAGAGATACCTGCGCGACCAAGTGTCTACGTGGACATTCAACTCTCCTCACTCTCTTCTCACATGGGCGGAGCATGGGAACACATGATCGGAGTGGTTCGGCGTATTATGGACTCTATGATGCTGAAAACTGATTTGACTCGACTCACCCATGAAGTGTTAACCACATTTATGGCCGAAGTATCAGTGATAATTAATGCTAAGCCTTTGATTCCAGTATCAACAGATCCAGAATCGTCCCAAGTATTCTGACACCAGCAATGCTCCTAACACAGAATATTTCAGTTCTAAGGATATGTACAAAAGACAGAGGAGGCAGGTGCAGCGCCTGGCCAACACATTTGGGATCGCTGGTGACGCGAATATCTCGTGACACTCCAGGAACGCCATAAATGGCAAACTGTCAAACCAGATATCCAAGAAGGGGATGTTGTTCTGTTGAAAGATAAACAGGTGATAAGAAACGAATGGCCTATGGAACTTATTATCAAAACCATCCCAAGCGAAGATGAAAGGGTCCGCAAGGTAGAAGTGAGGGTGAACTAGAAAGTGGGGAAACTGGGGCGTGAGATACGCAGTTATATGATAATAGGTGAACGGCAGTGAGAGGCCGAAAGTATTAGAAATTATACTGGCCCAAACTGTCGCTGCTGCTCAGCTGAAGGAGAACCTTCCCTGGATCCTTGAATGAAAGATGTAAGGGTCCGCAAGGTAGAAGTGAGGGTGAACTAGAAAGTGGGGAAACTGGGGCATTACCTAGATGTGCAAATAAAATATAACAGGGCGGGAGATATGCAGTTATATGATAATAGGTGAACGGCAGTGAGAGGCCGAAAGTATTAGACATTATACTGGCCCAAACTGTCGCTGCTGCTCAGCTGAAGGAGAACCTTCCCTGGATCCTCGAATGAAAGATGTACACAAGATAACAGCGAGCGCACATAAAAAACAGAATGATAATAATGATAATGAGTTAGATGGTGATAAAACAAATGAAATGTTAGAATAGGGTGTTGGAAAAGGATCATCTAAATATAGACTCACACGGCTAAATGTGTGTGTGACAGTCACATCTGTTGCAGAGTATGATTGTCTCTGATATCGTCACTGCTGTACTCACGACTCTTGAACGTCAAATCTTCTTCCTGGGATGCTAAAATCAGTGTGGATGCTCCTGTAGACTGTGTCTGCGAATCTTCTAGGGTCTCCTCACTGTAAAATTCCTCCTGACGAAGTGCGCATGCGCACGAAACGCGTTGGGCCGTTTGTCAGATTTTATTGTGCAGTGTGGCAGAGACTTGTCAGGACGTGGGCCTCAGAATCAGATTGTAGAGGATTTCTTTGGCGCTTGATATCCGCCCCCAGTGAGGTGATTTCGGAGAGAGAGAGGACTTGAGCCCCCGGAAGCTCCAGTGTCGCGGAGAGTGACGCAGTTCCGGTCGCCGAAGGAGAGAATCCCTGGGAGGTCACATGTTCCGACGGAGCAGTTACCAGAACAGAAACATCCTATCCTCTGCATATGACCTGTGGCAGTCCTGTAAGTAGGATTCTGGTTTTAACACACCGGATCCCGCATCTGCCTCATTTATATATGTGTAATAAATTCTTTTTTAATATAGTCAGCCTTACTTGTTTTATGTAGTGTTTGTCCTGTTTTGTTTGTCCTGTTCCCTATATCCTGTTTGATAGTATCAGCTGTGTTGCACTATGATGTGTTTTCTTTGTCTTCCTCTCTGACATGTGTATGGAGTAACCTCTTGGAGAAGGCTGGAGTATCTTAATACATCTGCAGATAATCAGTCATAGAGACATTTTTACCATTGGACTTTGCATCTCCTTTTGGACTATTACGGCGCCGGTCTGTATTGTATATGTTTTGTTTTTTTACTAACTGTGTCTTGGGGTTAGTGTCACCTGGCAGCCTATGTCATATAATTATTGTATAGTGTAGAATCACTTTGTATTACTTTATTTTAAGGTATATCACTATCACTTTTAGCGCTACTGTATATACACTGTTTTTTTCTTTGTTTTTATCACCATCTAACTCATTATCATTATTATCAGAAGTGAGGGTGACCCAACAAGGAATTGTTAAAACCTTTTTAAGGCCCATTACAGAGATTATCCTCCTAATGTCTAAATTGGACTACAACAAGGAAGAACTGACTACCAGTTCTGTGGACTCTGAAAGACATTGTGGTGCAACCAGCTAACCTGGAGCGGTGCATCCACCTGGCCTCCCTGACCAGAAGATTTTGGCCAAAGGATTTTGAAGCTAGTGGTACCGGCCGGTATCACATCGTTATGTGGACATGAACTTTGCATTATTATGCTATGTTTGTTTTGCATTGCACATATGTTCCACATATTCCAGTTATATAGTGGTATCTCCAGATACCAGACAGGGAGTGTCCTGGAACTAGAATTCGATTTCTGTCCCCTCTGTTCGACCCCCCTTCCTTGCAGCTTCTGCTTGTCAGTTTCTTATTTTCAGCTGCACGTAGTTTGCTCCAAACATACACACTGTGCCTGTGTGATATATTACATTGTTGCCATCCCTGCCTCTGGGCATGTAGTCAGTGACTTGCTACAGCAGCCTCTGGGATCTTTCCTAGAATGGGCTATTCTGCCCTCCCCCATGTTTTGCTGACAGATAGTCTGTCCCAAGACTATTCCTGTTACCCAGATTCCCCTCCACTTCCTTTTCATTCCTGACTCTGGCTGAGTGAGTACCTTCATGTTACACTCTTATGGCAAGGCCATCTCTTTTTACCTGCCCTTAACTACAAACTCACAACTGCATAACATTCACAAGTGCCTGTATATATTTTGACACCTTTTCAATAAAGTGAAGAAAACATAGCAGGACTTGGTGTGCTTGGAAAGAGGGCTGAGTTAAAGCTAAATGGAGCTATTCATACATCACACGTGACCCTGGCTTCAAGATATAAAAAGTATATCGTAATGACTTCTATTAGCAGATATCTCAGGTATCTCAGGTGTGCTGTTTTTTGAGCACAAGTTCTTAGAAGGGAGGTTTCAGGGGATATACTGTATAACGAACGTGAGACATTTTTACACATTTGACCATCTATAGTCAAGGTATTTATAAATCCTTACATAGAAAGTACAGTAGTATACTTGTTTTATTAGAGGTGACCTCTAATTAAATTTGGCTACAATAATTGCCTTGGGCTTAAATACTCTCCGATTATAAAGTTAGCTACTTTAGATTGTTCAATTGTACTGTATATGGCAAGTCTCATCCATTCTAAATTATTGCATAGGGCTGAGTGGGTGTGATGATTTATTCATGATTATATCTCAAATGCCTTTTTAATAAACACCTTTCAAACTGTTTTGTAACCAGAAGATTTATTATTGATATGGATGTCTTACCATCAATTTCATTAACTCAATTGAATTTGGCTTGGCATCAGTTTGCTATATAATAAGGGTAATAGACACATTTAATGAGTTAAAATTGTAATCCAAATTGCATATGAAACTTGAAATATGCCCCAGGAGTGCAAAGCAATTAATATTTTGGCAAGGATGAAAAAACAGAAGTAAAAGAAATGGGGGTCGATGTATCAAAACAATCTTGGGGCACAATCGGGGCATTTTCACTCTGCACCTATGTATCAAAGCATTTTGCTCAGATTTAACCCCATATGCCCTATCTTGCTCCATTGAGGGGTGGGGAGGGTGTCAGTAGGAGGAGTTACATGGTTCACAGATTATAATAAGGCAGCACAGTCTATGTCTCGCCGTACCACTCTTTTTGCCTTTTATTTGCCCCCCAAAATCCTCCACATCTGAAAGTGTAACATACAGTACTGCATCAGATGTAAAAAACTGCCCCATATGTAGCCTTTTGTGCAGGTTCTGTGCACTCTCCGATAGACATCAATGAGAAGACGCTGCACCCCTCTTTTAGCCACTGGAGAGAAGCTAACCACAGATCGGCTAATATCCAGGTACCGGTAATACAAAAAAAAAACAACCAGAAATAATTGCCTTTCCTCACCATAACAAACACATTTTAATTTTCTTTTTAACGTTGATATTATTAGCTTGTTGTATTTACGATTTACTCATTTAAAATTATTGCCAAAAAGCTAGATACTGTAGATTGTTTTTACTGTGTTGAATCAAGAAGCCAAGGGTTTGACAAATTATGGAGGACAGGAAACACCACAGGACGCTTTTAGATTTAGAATAAAAATACTTCAGCTATAAGTGACTTTTTTGCATGACAATTCAGTGTTTGTGCTCCTTTGCTTCCCAACCCATATATTTTATGTCTTTTGACTTCAATATTTTCCAAATTCTTTTATTTTGATTTTTGAAGTCAATGCTGTTTTCCCCCAATATCATTCGGAGGCTGCTACTTGCACATAACAGGAACTGAATTCAAGGAGAGATATTTATTTTTGTTCATTCAATACTGCAGTAATTGCACACACACTGTATAACCTATTCCCTTGACAAAACATTTTTAAACAGAAAATATGCTTTATTCCCTCAGTGTTTAAATTATAGTAATTTCCCAGAGAGAAATACAAATATGAATACTTATAGGCCTATCCAAGCCTGGGTCCTTTGTGGACTGGGGCAGGCAAAAAAGTGGAACGACTGAAACTTGTAGCATGTAGCTTCTGTGTCACAGAACACTACTGCTCTTTGCAGGAGCAGCTGGGACAGGCTAAAACCCAGTTTAATCTTGGTCAGTGGAACCTTGAAAGTTGGTACATGCTTCAGGTTGTAGTGCATGAACAAAAACTGCCCGAGCTCCATAACTTGATTCATCGTCTGGAATTCATCAAGCAGTGATGTGGGGTATTGGCATATCGCACCCTAGTCTGGCGGTAACTGCCATTCAAGCCGGTGGAATTTACCGTCAGAATGGGGTGTAATACCCGCATTGCAGCTGCATGAATCCTGGTCATAGTGCTTTGGCTGTGTATTAAAAATGGTCACTAATGTGAAAAATGTGCATGTTTTGTGGACCTTCTTCTCATGAATCATGGTTCCAAAAATAATTAGCATTTAGTTCAAGTAACAGACGTGTCCTTTGTACAGTCCTGTGGTATTGTTTTCAAATGCAGAAGAGAAGATGAAGACTTGGAAACCAGAAGTTAAACAAAGGTACTTGTAACTCACATGATAGTAATATTAGAAATGCACAGAAACAATGTGCTTACACCATGCATTACTTTTACGCCAACAGAGCCCTCTGACTATTATTGAACACTGTTAACAAACGGGGATTGCAAAGAGCCCGTGGTGGTGGTGCTATGTACATCTGTATCTCATAAAGAAAAGAACAGTATAAAGAATCTAAGAGCTTAATTACTGTCTTTTAGTTGATATTACTGCACTGTTGTCTCGAATTCTCTGCTGAGAAAATGAATTAAATGCAGAACAGAAAGAACAAAGCCGCCCACCCAAAACGTATTTCTTCATTTTGCTCCCTTGTTTTATATATACAGGCATACCCCACTTTAAGGACACTCACTTTAAGTACACTCGCGAGTAAGTACATATCACCCAATAGGCAAACGGCAGCTCACGCATGCGCCTGTCGTCACGTCCTGAACAGCAATACCGCCTCCCTACCTGTACCGAAGCTGTGCACAAGCGGGGAGACTATAGAGCCTGTTACACATGTGTTATTTACATCAGTTATGCGCGTATATGACGATTGCAGTACAGAACATGCATCGCTAAGTGGGAAAAGGTAGTGCTTCACTTTAAGTACATTTTCACTTTACATACATGCTCCGGTCCCATTGCGTACGTTAATGCGGGGTATGCCTGTATATTTTTTAACACACCTCCGCATCTTGACAGCAAGACAGTGTCGGGCGTCATGACATATCTTAAGGCATGACTATTTCAAAGGCAGTGAAATAATCTCTAGAAACAGCTGTATACTATGGATGGTAAAAAAAGGACATCCCTTAAGAAAGTCTATATCCATTTTTATCATTTTGAAGCATGTAAGAATAAATATCAGCAAACTCGAACATGTTCATTGAACATGTGGTAACAGGTTTGCTGTGTTGCAATTTTGGGGTTTGAACTCTGAGCTGACATAGTATTATTATTATGTGTTATTTGTAAAGCCCCAATATATACCGCAGCGCAGTACAGTGGGGTACAGAGTGACATCAATTACATAAACAGAATGACATGCACATAAGGACAGAAGGCAATGTGGGCCCTGTTCATGAGAGTTTAAAATCTCGAACAGTGGCTCTTAACCTTTTTGAACCTATGGAACCCTATATCCTTTGTGGTTGCTAATCGTGGTTTACATAACTTAAATATAGGAATTTCCATTTTTTCGACACAAAAGGTAAAGTGGCTGCTCATTGTGAGATGGAGTTTGCCTCAGAATAGAATATGGTCCAGCCGTACAGCTGGATCTATTCACGTTCATGGGTGTTGATAATAGGGGGTGTTGGATAGCATGGAGTTTGATCCATAGTAGAATCATATCTTATGACTTGCCTTTGTCAATTTAGCATAAGAAATAATTTATAAAATGTAGGGATCTCTTGCTGTGACGTGGCTATTCTTTTCATTGTTAAAGCAATGCCTAATACCTGATGGTCAAATTGTGAATTCATGAGTTCATGTATAGGATGATCATATTTACAAGTGATAAATGTCGTGAATGCACGGCCAACTCTTGGCGTTTGCGAATGTGAGTCCAGCACTTGGCCATTCTCGCATGTGCGGCTGGTGCTTGGCGATGGGATGGTGTTTGCCGATTGCGCATGCTTGGCCGGCATTGTAGGATTTGTGCTCCTGTTGTTTCAGCTGTTCAAGCATTGGATCTGGAGCTGGACTACAACTTCCAGAAACCACTGCACATGTGAGAATGAGCAAGGTGAGCAGTACTAATGAGGGGGTGGGATCATGAAAGTTCTGAGCCTTAGGGATACCCTTATCACCTGCTCTGGGCCGGGCCCCCCTCTGCCTCCAGTCCCAGGACAGTTGTCATGGCACTCCCCCCCCCCCCTTGTGGCCCTGGATATAGCAGTCCCTATTGTAATCAGTATTGTGTTAGGAGATCGTGGCATCAATTGGTACCAAACAGCTGCTATTTCTCTTTCTGAATAAAATTAGAGGTTGCCATTTAGTAGATACAGCTTTCACAAAAAGACTACGATATTACTACTTCTACTATATTAGTAAACACTGCTAAGCTTTAGCTCTCTTCCTGGTCTGTGCAATCACGAGACTGCATTCTTCTTCCTTTGAGTATCGTTTAATACTGACGTGGAGGTATTTGCACCTTGCTGATTGCATACAGTACTTAACATTGTACCTGGGTATACCTTACTCATCACTTCTTAGTTCACCGGGTGGCCATTCATTATCAATTTGGTAATTGGTTGTTTCCATTGTTAATACAGTATATCTGTATTTGGGAGTCTGAGACGTGCATGTTATACGTATGAGTAGGTCGGTGAGTGTATGCAAGGATATGGGTGTGTGAGAATAGTTGTGCGAGGGAGTGACTATGTAGGTGGGTATATATTTTTGTATATGTGTATGTATGAGTGAGCTGTGTCCCAAAGATAAGTCTGAATAATTATTACGCATATTGTCTATATACATATATATTCAGCATGTAACTAGTTAAAATAAAGAATATAGTATTAAGTTAGAAATTATATTGGAAAATTATTAGCTGCCTCTGCAAAGATAAGAAGGCATAAATCAGTCTGAAGACAGGCAGGTGTAGAAATGTTTTATGTGACTTAAGAATCGATCTTGTTTTATTAATTTCTAATGTTGATGATTGACTAAGAACATTTGGCTGACAGTGATAAAAACAGGTGATTGCTAGGTTAAGGATGTGTATAAAAGATTGTATTTGGGTATATAAAATCAGAATCATTTAATGTCACCAAGCTAAGGTGAAACATTTAACAACATAGCTAAGAATGCTCCACTCTATACCCAAATTCTATATGCCTGAAAACCTGAGGTAACTGACTGAAACTATGCTGTAAAAGATGTTTTCTATGTGTGTCTGAATACATTGAGAAAAGAACTGTGGACTATTTGATATACATTGAGTGGGACATTTATTTTCAGCCATCTAATGAAGTAAATCTTCATGTACTCCCATTATGTGCCCTGCTAAAGGAGTTGGAAACTTTGGCCCATATTTATTAAGTAGTGCTATTCCATAAGACACCTTGCAGAACAAGAAGACACCTAATTACCTGTTCAGTTGAATGGGACATCAGGTGTCTTCCAGCACTGGAAGGTGTCATATGGAATAGCACTGCTTAGGAAATACCCTTAATATTATTGTAATACCGGCAGAGTACTGCTATGGATGGCAGAGATTAGAGAACAAATGGGGTAGCCACTAAATTGCAATAGCCATAAGCAGTTGTTCACACATATTGAAATCAGTGGCAGTTAATAATCACCAATGGCTATGCCTGTTTAGTTATGTTGATAGTACAGTAAGTGTGAGCATTAAGGTACTGTGTATCAATCAGGTGTGATGGTAGATGTCTGCCCAATAGATGCATGTGTGGCAGCAGAGTTAATTATGGATGTGTAATACAGCCCAAACTGAACTAGTTTTCAATTGTTTCTCAACTGTAAACTGGTGTATACAGTACAGCTGTGTCCTGTTGTATCTTCCTTGGTAGTCGGTATGCTAAACAAAATATTGATTGATTGTTTCTGTGTGGTGCTCTGATACCCTGTAGCGGGTGGCCAGGGATCAACCTTTTTCTTGCCTCTAGACTGTATTTCTGGCTCCTCATGTTTTCAAGTCTACAAAACAAGCAGACGGCCATTTATCCACAAACTAACCTGGCATGTTTGAGTGGCACCTGGCGATGGACTATTTAATGACAGGATTATAGATCAGTGTAGCGTGTTATCATTTTTTATGTACTTGACTTGTACATAATAATATATTTCCATTTTTCGCAGTGGTATCAATTTTGTATTTACCTGTTTTCCTTGATTTGATCTGCATTTATTTTCTAAAAAAGGATAATTACTAGAAACTACTCTGGATATATATATATATATATATATATATATATATATAGCAACTGTAAATATTCCTGTATATTCATTTGCATGAATATATATATATAGACATATATATATATATATATAGACAGGCATACCCCAGTTTAAGTACACTCACTTTAAGTACACTCGCGAGTAAGTACATAATCGCCCAATAGGCAAACGGCAGCTCGCGCATGCGCCTGTCATCACGTCCTGAACAGCAATACCGACTCCCTACCTGTACCGAAGCTGTGCGCAAGCGGGGAGACTATGGAGCCTGTTACAAATGCGTTATCTACATCAGTTATGCACGTATATGACGATTGCAGTACAGTACATGCATCGATAAGTGGAAAAAAGGTAGTGCTTCACTTTAAGTACATTTTCGCTTTACATACATGCTCTGGTCCCATTGCGTACGTTAATGCGGGGTATGCCTGTATATATATATATATATATATATATATATATATATATATATTAAGGTTATGGTGGGTAAAAAAAGAGACTAAAACCTTCCACATTAAAGCATAAAGCAACTGTAAATATTCCTGTATATTGTATTGTATTGTATTGTATTGTATGTCTTTATTTATATAGCGCCATTAATGTACATAGCGCTTCACAGTAGTAATACATGTGGCAATCGAATAAATAACAGATAATATAAATAACAGATCATGGGAATAAGTGCTTTAGACAAACATAACATTAAGGAAGAGGAGTCCCTGCCCCGAGGAGCTTACAATCTAATTGGTAGGGAGAACGTACAGAGACAGTAGGAGGGAGTTTTGGTAAGTGCGTCTGCAGGGGGCCAAGCTTTATGTATCATGTGTTCAGAATGTTCACAGTGCTATTCGTATGCTTCTTTAAGCAAGTGTGTCTTAAGGTGGGTCTTAAAGGTGGATAGAGAGGGTGCTAGTCGGGTACTGAGGGGAAGGGCATTCCAGAGGTGTGGGGCAGTCAGTGAAAAAGGTTTAAGGCGGGAGAGGGCTTTAGATAAAAAGGGGGTAGAAAGAAGACATCCTTGAGCAGAACGCAAGAGTCGGGATGGTGCATAGCGAGAAATTAGGGCTGAGATGTAAGGAGGGGCAGAAGTGTGTAAAGCTTTAAAAGTGAGGAGAAGAATGGAGTGTGAGATGCGGGATTTGATTGGAAGCCAGGAGAGGGATTTCAGGAGGGGAGATGCTGAGACAGATCTAGGAAAGAGTAGAGTGATTCTGGCAGCAGCATTTAGGATAGATTGTAGGGGAGACAGGTGAGAGGCAGGAAGGCCGGACAGCAGGAGGTTACAGTAATCAAGACGGGAGAGAATGAGGGCCTGAGTCAGAGTTTTAGCAGTCGAGCAACAGAGGAAAGGGCGTATCTTTGTTATATTGCGGAGGAAAAAGCGACAAGTTTTAGAAATGTTTTGAATGTGAGGGGCGAATGTGAGAGAGGAGTCGAGTGTGACCCCTAGGCAGCGTGCTTGGGCTACTGGGTGGATGATCGTAGTTCCAACAGTAATGTGGAAGGAGGTAGTAGGCCAGGTTTGGGAGGAAGTATGAGGAGCTCTGTTTTAGCCATGTTGAGTTTAAGGCGACGGAGGGCCATCCAGGATGATATAGCAGAGAGACATTCAGAAACTTTGGTCTGTATAGGTGTAAGGTCAGGTGTTGAAAAGTATATTTGTTGTCATCAGCATAGAGGTGATATTTAAACCCAAAAGATGTTATTAGGTCACCTAGAGAGAGTGTGTACAGAGAAAAGAGAAGAGGTCCCAGGACAGAGCCCTGGGGTACCCCCACAGAGAGATCAATAGAGGAGGAGGAGGTGTTAGCAGAAGAGACACTGAAAGTACGATGGGAGAGGTAGGATGAGATCCAGGATAGAGCTTTGTTCCGAATACCAAGAGTATGGAGAATGTGAAGGAGAAGAGGGTGGTCCACGGTGTCAAATGCTTCAGAGAGGTCGAGTAATATGAGCAGAGTATAATGACCTCTGTCTTTGGCAGCATGGAGGTCGTCAGTTATTTTAGTGAGGGCTGTTTCCGTGGAGTGAGCAGTGCGGAAGCCAGATTGTAGAGGGTCTAGGAGAGAATAGGTGTTGAGAAAATGGAGCAAGCGAGAGAATACAAGACGTTCAAGGAGTTTAGAGGCAAAAGGCAGGAGGGAGATAGGTCGATAGTTAGAAAGACAGGTAGGGTCAAGCTTGCTGTTTTTGAGTAATGGTATGACTGTTGCATGTTTGAAGGAGGATGGAAAGGTTCCAGAGCAGAGGGAGGAGTTAAAATGTGTGTGAGCGTAGGGATTATAGTAGGAGCAAGAGGTTTTAGGAGATGGGAGGGAATGGGGTCAAGAGGGCAAGTGGTAGAGGGAAAAGTGGCGATCAACAGCGACACATCCTCCTCTGAGACAGTGGAAAAAGAGTCAAGGAAGGCAGGAGGAGAGTTAGGAAGAGGTGTAGGATGGGAAGAAGAAACAGAGGGGATGTTCTGACGTATGGATTCCACCTTTTCCTATATTCATTTGCATGTCTTAGACAGGTCTGCAACCCTGTCTTTCACCATTATCACCCAGCACACAGCACTTCCACTGCAGCAATGGATTCTGGGAAATGACATGCAAATGAGCACACAGTGCCACTTTTATCTCATGCTCACATTACATGAGCAACCCTTAGCCAATGCATGCTGCTCATTTGCATGTCATTTTCAAAACAATCAACATTTCACATGGTGACATTTTAGAGCTATATAACCACACACATAGCAGCTCATGCTGTCTACAGCGCATGCTCAAGTAGCCCATTTTAAGTAGCAAACAAAGTGGGTTTTAAAAGGGAGTTCAAAAGGAGTGAAAACGTGGACAACACCTACTGTACTGGCCCTGAATCCTGGATTTGATCTACGCTGGAAAGCAGGACATTATCTATCCCAGACTGCACATCTCAGCACTTTACTATTGCTGTGATGCCACCTTTACTATTTATATTTGCTATGGTCTCACTTCTATTCAAATTATGCACTTCCTTCTACCAGCCTCATTATGTATCTAGCAATGTAGAAAAGAGTGCAGCGCACCGCGATCCAAATGAAGAACAGGTCTGGCAAAAGGTGTCTTTAATGAGGAATCATAAAAGCAAGGGATGCAACCCTTCTACGCGTTTCGTGCTTGGCACTTTATCAAGAAGTGCTTCCACACGACATACAGAACAGTTAAATAGCAATGGCTGCCAAATCTCGCGATATCCATGACGTCACCGCACTGCCGTAGCCAATGAAATCTAGCCCTCTGACGCATGCGCCCTGAGACCTAGCATAGGGGAGTAGCTAGTCCTATCGCCGTCCTCACAGCACTGTTGTGAAACACCCCTGGGGGAGTGCCAGAAGGGGAAGGAGGGGCTAAACGAAGGCTGCACCCGCCCCCATCCTGCCTCTGAACACACATTGTGGGGAATAAATGGCAAAAAAACGGCAAAAAAAACGGCAAAAAAACAGCAAAAAAACACAGCAAAAAAACTCTGGCATGACATCTCATTTGGATAATGACAAACAATGTTAATACTAAACTCTACTCTAGCACATGTATTGCCCGCATAATGGGGGATTAACCATTCATGTGTCAGTGCACTCATCCACCAATGAGAATGCCCCACAGGAGAGAGTTGATGACTCAGATATGGTATATGTCCCCCATTCATGTGGCATGCACATGTACTGAAAGTAATATGTATAAATGGGCAGATTGATTCTTCCACCGATGCTTCTATGAGCAAATAAAGACTGATAATCAGGCTCAGTCATGGTTGGGTTATATAACAAAAATTTATAATATACATAGCGACACTGGGCAGCCACTTACAATAGTAACAAAACATACATATTTATTTAATTATTTCTGACAAAACATTTAAAAAAATATTCTTAAAGTATACAGTATACTCGTGTAAAAACAAATAAGCATCCTTGTGCTGACAGTGAGGTATAATGAATTCTAGCAATCATATTGTGCATTCCATACTGTGGGGTACCTAAGGAAGATCATTATTCATATTGACTAGGTAACTGTAGATACTGTATATACTAGCTATTCAATGTACCTATAGTGATTAAACATCTCATATTTGTTGCTCTATAGATTTACACAACAATATTGGGGTACTTTTATCATATCATTTTAATGTAGCCAACAATATTCTATCTATTTTTCATAAATTTTGGCAGTAATTCAATATTTACCGGTCATATACAGTTTATTCAAGGAGAGGGTCTGGGATAAGGTGATGAGAAAAATAAACCAATAAAACAATTACATGAAGAGCAATCTGGTCTACATCAGCAGACGGAGAAGTTTTGCAGAGAGAAATATAGTGGTGTCATGAATATTTAGTGGGATCTATATATTAGATGAGACATTTACTATTCATCTTAAAAAGTGGTTGATAGTCCACTCCACATTTATCCCTTCAGGAAATCTTGTTCTCAATGTAAATATCCAAAATGACTCTCTACAATTCAGGGTGTTCACAATATCTCCCCCTCTCTCCTTTTTTGTAATTTTTTCAATACCCAAAAAAGAGAAGTTCCCAATTCCCCCTTTATTGCATTCTGAAAAGTGTTTTGATACAGGGTGCTCCAGATCTCGTTTCCGAATTAGTCTGCAGTGCTCCTGCATCCTTATTTTTAAAGCTCTTGTGGTCCTACCGACATATCTCTTCCCACAACCACAGCTAATCACATAAACTACCATAGTTGTGTTACAATTGATGAAATTATTGATATTATGCTGCTTGTGTGGGCTGTGGGAAAAGACATGTCTGGAAGGTCTCATAAATTCGCACATGTTGCACTGATTGCACCTAAAAGACCCTCTGGTCAAAAAACGGTCTGCGTTACCCAATGGGGTGGATACAACACTTGGGGAAATAAATGATGCCAATGTTTTGGCACGTCTATAAACATATTTAGGGACCTGCTTGGTATATTCACTTAAGATGGGATCCATTTGTAGTAGGTCCCAATGTTTGTTAATAATCTTTTGGACTTGACCACTTGATTTGCTGTATTGTGATATAAACATGGGACACACTTTATCATTCTCGTGTATCATCTTTTTTCTGGCATCCTTCACCCTGGACTTTTGGGGTAGCAATGTTTCTCTCTCAATCTCCGCTACTTCTTGGAGAGTTGATTGGAGGGTCTCCCTGTCATAACCTCTTTCCACAAATCTGTTAGTCAGCGCCTCAGACTGAGTCATGAAATCACTCATTGTGGAACAATTTCTCCTCAGCCTGAGGTACTGACCCTTGGGTATACCCTTAATCACAGACCCAGGGCTAGATTTCATTGGCTACGGCAGTGCGGTGACGTCATGGATATCGCGAGATTTGGCAGCCATTGCTATTTAACTGTTCTGTATGTCGTGTGGAAGCACTTCTTGATAAAGTGCCAAGCACGAAACGCGTAGAAGGGTTGCATCCCTTGCTTTTATGATTCCTCATTAAAGACACCTTTTGCCAGACCTGTTCTTCATTTGGATCGCGGTGCTCTGCACTCTTTTCTACATTGCTGGACCCCATTTCATTTCAGCAGCACGCGGTGGAGTGGAGACTCTGGTGACCAGTCAATACTGTGAGTATCTAGGGCCACACCCAATGAGGTAAGGGGGGGGGCTGTCTCTGGACTGCCTACCCCAACCTTCAGGGTATCTGGTGCCCCATTGCTCTATACTCAGTGTCACATTAATCAATGTTTTATTACCCAGAGTGTATCTCCCCTCCTTCCTATGCATAGTACACTTTAAGAGCACCTTATTTCACCAAACCACGTTTACTCTCTTTAAGGTAGCTCGTGTCTATTCAAAGGTGAAAGTTAATATTGAGGACTTATCTCCTGTGTTATAAGAAGTGATTTAATCAACTCAGGACATAAGAACAGGTCTGTGCTCTTTATTTGTTTTTATGGACACTAAATACAATTAACCTGAAAGGAACTCATAATGGATGACAGTGAGGCTGTTCAAGATATTTCTGTACCAGTGATATATACTTTCAACTGTGGGGATGATTCCTCCAGGAAAAAGAAAGCTCTTCGTGTCTTTGAAAGCGTGGTGGATACTGATTCCAATGATGTTGCAGATTTAAGGATATATTTCCAAAAATTAGAAAGATTGCTGATTTATAAAACACGCATCTGGTGGGACATTGTTGCCACAGAAAACTACCTTAAAATGAAGAGAATCCCCAGAGGCTTGAGGGTTAAAAAGGCCCCAACATTTGGCTTCCCTGACAAAGCCTTTGAGGAAAGGTGGATAGAAACTCTAAACACCTGTTCATTCAGTTTAATGGACCAGATTCTACAACACAAGATTAATGAGAAAGCAACACTTGATAATCAGATTAAGGAATTACAGGATAAACTACGCAGATTCAAGGATATTGAGGGGTTTACAAAATTTGATAAAATCCTGGCTAAAACTACTGAGGATGCTGAGAGAGAAATCATGATCAGGAAACAAGGCAAATACGATCGTGATCGTATTGATTACGAAAAAAATCAAATATACAGCTGGCAAAGGATTGTACCTGTTTTTGACCGGTCCCTACAGGATTCAACCAGGAAGGGGTCTAGGAGGTCTACACCAAATAAGTCCATTTTAAAACCTACTAATTTTGATTACCAAAGTGGTGACTCTGAACTGTCTGACGTAGAAACAACCTCACACTCAGTGTCTTTTCTTGATATGGAGAATAGATCAAGCAGATCACAGCGTGGTGATAATAATCAAACCCGAGATGAACGACGCCCATCAGAGGGGAGCTCATCCACAGGGGATATCGCCTCAACACAAGTATTAGACACATACCACACAGATCAGCAGTCAAAAAACTACATGATGTTCAGAAAAGACCAAAGAGGACAAGGAGGGGGGGGAAGAGACGCAGGGGGGAAAAGGGCAAACAAAAGGAAAAAGAACTATTAAGTGATGTTAATGATGTCAATAATGTAATCAATATTTCAGGGATTGATTTGTCACTGTCGGAGATATCGCTCCTGAATAAGGGACTCAAATATGCACCCACTATGGACATTGACCTCTTTGGCACAGTGGTCGATGTCCATAAGTTTGTGCGCAAGATGGCCTTAAAGAAATTTTATCATCAACCCCATGGGGGTGAGTCCCCGACAGTGACAAATGCAGATGATGATCCCTTTGATGTAACACTTACATCTTCAAGCCCACCCATAGACACCTTGAGCTCTTTTAGGGATCAATGTGCACTTAGAGATATGGAAGACCTTCTTTTGCAGAGTAATGTAACTGATGAATCACAGTCATACACACTTGGGGTCTGGAAATCCACATTAAAAGAAAAATCAATCTTTTACCCAACCTTCATTAAAGGTCCATATCTCACAATGTTTGAGAACTTAGTCATTAGGGATCTCAGAGTATTAGCACAGGGATTCTCTTTTTCCCAATTCAGAGGTGATAATCTCAATAAAGGAGAACGTGCTGCAATTAAATCTTTGCAAGAAAATGACATGCTGGTAATTAAATATGCAGACAAAGGGGGTGCTGTGGTGGTTCAGAGTAGGACAGACTATTTCAGGGAGGCATTTCGCCAACTTGGTGATGTGTCTTCCTACTCTGAGCTACCACGAGATCCCACAGAATCTTTTTTAAAAGAACTCCTAGATTTGGTTGATCTAGGAACAGCTACATATGTTTTGAATAAAGATGAATCAGGTTTCATAACCAATTTGAAACCAGTTATCCCCATTTATCACCATCTCCCAAAGATCCACAAGACTTTGGTCGACCCTCCTGGTCGGCCTATAGTCTCTAGCATTGGATCTTTGGGAGATGGTTTATCACGATATGTCAATGCTTATTTACAGCCGTTCGTGAGGCAACTACCCTCCTTTATCCTGGACTCAGGCGATTTGCTTACCAAAATGAGAGAAGTTAAATGGAAGCAGGAATTTTTATGGGTAACTATGGATGTGGTCTCCCTGTACTCAATTATACGACATGACCTAGGCATGACGGCTGTCCGCCACTTTATAGAATGTCCAGGTAGCTCATTACCTATGACCACATTTATCATGGAAGCTATACTTTTTCTTTTAACACACAATTATTTTCTTTTTGAGCACAAATTATACTTGCAACTTCGGGGTACGGCAATGGGGACAAGTTTTGCCCCCTCCTATGCCAACCTTTTTATGGGGTGGTGGGAAAATAATTTTATCTATAATAGCACTAATATTTATAGACACAATATTATTTTTTATAAACGTTTCATAGACGATCTTATTTTCATTTGGCACGGGAGCACCGATAGTTTATTAGCATTTTTTGATCATATTAATAATAACACTTTGGATATTCACTTTACTATGACTTATCATGCACATCACATCAGCTACCTGGACATTCTATTTTATATTGATATTGCTAAGAATATCCAAACAGATGTATTCAAAAAAACAAACTCTAGGAATTCATTTTTGAGGGCGGACAGCTGTCACCCTGGGTCTGTGATTAAGGGTATACCCAAGGGTCAGTACCTCAGGCTGAGGAGAAATTGTTCCACAATGAGTGATTTCATGACTCAGTCTGAGGCGCTGACTAACAGATTTGTGGAAAGAGGTTATGACAGGGAGACCCTCCAATCAACTCTCCAAGAAGTAGCGGAGATTGAGAGAGAAACATTGCTACCCCAAAAGTCCAGGGTGAAGGATGCCAGAAAAAAGATGATACACGAGAATGATAAAGTGTGTCCCATGTTTATATCACAATACAGCAAATCAAGTGGTCAAGTCCAAAAGATTATTAACAAACATTGGGACCTACTACAAATGGATCCCATCTTAAGTGAATATACCAAGCAGGTCCCTAAATATGTTTATAGACGTGCCAAAACATTGGCATCATTTATTTCCCCAAGTGTTGTATCCACCCCATTGGGTAACGCAGACCGTTTTTTGACCAGAGGGTCTTTTAGGTGCAATCAGTGCAACATGTGCGAATTTATGAGACCTTCCAGACATGTCTTTTCCCACAGCCCACACAAGCAGCATAATATCAATAATTTCATCAATTGTAACACAACTATGGTAGTTTATGTGATTAGCTGTGGTTGTGGGAAGAGATATGTCGGTAGGACCACAAGAGCTTTAAAAATAAGGATGCAGGAGCACTGCAGACTAATTCGGAAACGAGATCTGGAGCACCCTGTATCAAAACACTTTTCAGAATGCAATAAAGGGGGAATTGGGAACTTCTCTTTTTTGGGTATTGAAAAAATTACAAAAAAGGAGAGAGGGGGAGATATTGTGAACACCCTGAATTGTAGAGAGTCATTTTGGATATTTACATTGAGAACAAGATTTCCTGAAGGGATAAATGTGGAGTGGACTATCAACCACTTTTTAAGATGAATAGTAAATGTCTCATCTAATATATAGATCCCACTAAATATTCATGACACCACTATATTTCTCTCTGCAAAACTTCTCCGTCTGCTGATGTAGACCAGATTGCTCTTCATGTAATTGTTTTATTGGTTTATTTTTCTCATCACCTTATCCCAGACCCTCTCCTTGAATAAACTGTATATGACCGGTAAATATTGAATTACTGCCAAAATTTATGAAAAATAGATAGAATATTGTTGGCTACATTAAAATGATATGATAAAAGTACCCCAATATTGTTGTGTAAATCTATAGAGCAACAAATATGAGATGTTTAATCACTATAGGTACATTGAATAGCTAGTATACACAGTATCTACAGTTACCTAGTCAATATGAATAATGATCTTCCTTAGGTACCCCACAGTATGGAATGCACAATATGATTGCTAGAATTCATTATACCTCACTGTCAGCACAAGGATGCTTATTTGTTTTTACACGAGTATACTGTATACTTTAAGAATATTTTTTTAAATGTTTTGTCAGATTTTAATTAAATAAATATGTATGTTTTGTTACTATTGTAAGTGGCTGCCCAATGTCGCTATGTATATTATAAATTTTTGTTATATAACCCAACCATGACTGAGCCTGATTATCAGTCTTTATTTGCTCATAGAAGCATCGGTGGAAGAATCAATCTGCCCATTTATACATATTACTTTCAGTACATGTGCATGCCACATGAATGGGGGACATATACCATATCTGAGTCATCAACTCTCTCCTGTGGGGCATTCTCATTGGTGGATGAGTGCACTGACACATGAATGGTTAATCCCCCATTATGCGGGCAATACATGTGCTAGAGTAGAGTTTAGTATTAACATTGTTTGTCATTATCCAAATGAGATGTCATGCCAGAGTTTTTTTGCTGTGTTTTTTTGCTGTTTTTTTGCCGTTTTTTTTGCCGTTTTTTTGCCATTTATTCCCCACAATGTGTGTTCAGAGGCAGGATGGGGGCGGATGCAGCCTTCGTTTAGCCCCTCCTTCCCCTTGTGGCACTCCCCCAGGGGTGTTTCACAACAGTGCTGTGAGGACGGCGATAGGACTAGCTACTCCCCTATGCTAGGTCTCAGGGCGCATGCGTCAGAGGGCTAGATTTCATTGGCTACGGCAGTGCGGTGACGTCATGGATATCGCGAGATTTGGCAGCCATTGCTATTTAACTGTTCTGTATGTCGTGTGGAAGCACTTCTTGATAAAGTGCCAAGCACGAAACGCGTAGAAGGGTTGCATCCCTTGCTTTTATGATTCCTCATTAAAGACACCTTTTGCCAGACCTGTTCTTCATTTGGATCGCGGTGCGCTGCACTCTTTTCTACATTGCTGGACCCCATTTCATTTCAGCAGCACGCGGTGGAGGGGAGACTCTGGTGACCAGTCAATACTGTGAGTATCTAGGGCCAAACCCAATGAGGTAAGGGGGGGGCTGTCTCTGGACTGCCTACCCCAACCTTCAGGGTATCTGGTGCCCCATTGCTCTATACTCAGTGTCACATTAATCAATGTTTTATTACCCAGAGTGTATCTCCCCTCCTTCCTATGCATAGTACACTTTAAGAGCACCTTATTTCACCAAACCTCATTATGTATCTAACTCTATTCATGTCTCTAACTCTATTCACATACTGTATCTCCATCTCTCCTCTCTTCACCACTTCTCAGTTCACATGAACTACTTTCTTAACTGCGCCCTCTGACACCACACAGCTATATCAACTGCACTAAAACACTCCCCTAAAAATCATCCTCACACATTCTCTTTCTATCCATGCTTCTCCTCCATGCTTCTGGGGATATCTCTCCCAATCCTGGTCCCTGCCTTATTTCTACATGCTCTCGTCCTCACCTGCCAAATGCAACTTCTACACCACCTGGTGTCAACCCCTCCAACCTCATACCCATCCCCTGCTACCCTCCCTCCTCTTCCCCTTGCTCCTGTGCTCTTTTGAATGCTCGCTCCCTTTCTAACAAGTTCCTCTCTGTACATGACTTTTTTCTCTCTCACTCTCTGCTCCTATTTGCTATAACTGAGACCTGACTCACTCAGTCTGACTCTGCTCTGGAAGCCGCCCTCTCTTATGGTGGCCTTTCCTTCTCCCAGCTTGTAAAGAAAAAGAGGAACAAACCTCCAAAACGTATCCTTCAAAAAACAGACAGGCAAAAAGTGATCCTCTGAAAGTTTTCCATTATAAGGGGGTGTGACCTGACAAAAAAACAAGCCCAGGCAGGGGTAAAGAATATTCCAGAAAAAGAAGGGTCCTGCTATTGAGAAATTGAAAAGCTACAGTATGAGAGCTCCCAGGGTCTGGAAGAAGTGATGTCACCTGGAAACAGCAGAGCTTTGATACCTGTGATAAAATACAAGTCAAAGTCCAGTGCTCGTCTAAAATGCAATGCACTAAGGAGGGGGAGGTGATTGTACTTGTGTGCACACAGGTTTCCAGACACTCTGCAAGAGCCTGTAATAAGAGACTGCACTCATTGCAGGACTAAAGGCAGTGTGTGTTGCTGCAAAACTGTGAAAGTGCCCCAATTGGGCCATTTGGGACACTATCGCATGGAAACTCCAATTGACTTCAATTAAAGGATTGTTTAATGCTAGAGCAACAATATTTTCATTAATCTATTGTATTTTGTTTAAATGTATTTTATTCTGTTCATTCAAATTTATTGTAATAAAATAATAAAAACAAAAATAGAGCGCTGAAGTGATTGGCATATGCTCCAAGTCCAAAACGCCCACCAGAAAGCACAAAGAAATACATTTCAAGCACTCTGTCTTAAAAACTTCGTGTTTATTCTTCATAACATGACAAATTTCATACCAAGCACAGGGAGAAGTATTATACGTAGTGAAAGATGATTTTCTCCCTACAAGGGCTTTCTCAAGGGCACTTACTTATCTACTGATCTAAACAAGTGCCCTTGAGTAAGCCCGTGTAGGGAGAAACAAGCTCAAGGTGCCTGGCAGGCAAGTTCTACCATTAATTTATGCAAAGGAAACAGGTAAGCCATACCGCTTCAACAATAGGACTTGTTATTCCAGTAATATATATAATGCAGACAATAGTTCAGATCAATGTGAAAAAATAAAAAGCGCAATAGAGTGCTAGCCCCACTAAAACTTAAACCAAGTAATCTATATATATAAAAATGAAAATTGTTTGATTGTTAGTAGATGTGGGGATTCTCATTGGTCCGTCGGTCCTCCCGCCCATGGCCCGCCTCCCCCACGCCTCCCATTGGCCAAGAGGTACGCTGACATCTTGGACACACCTACTCCACTGTGACACACACAGACACACACACATACTGCCACAGACTCTCACCCCTGCAGACTCACCATACCCCCTGAGACTGTCAACCCTCTGGAATTACCCCTGTGGAGTCACCCACCGACCTTTGTAAGTCTAACTCACTTTCCAACCCCCTCACCCACAGCTCACCTCCCCGCCGGCACCCCCCCACCATCACCCCCCCCTCACCCGCAGCTCACCTCCCCGCTACTTTCCCCCTCGGCACGCCTTCCCCCTTTGTGGCGCCCTTAACTCTGCTTGGATGTGGGGGGGGGGGGAACACGGCGTGGCTGACTGTCCCTTGGGGCGGCCGGTGGGGGGACACGGGGAGCCTCCAGCCTTCCCCCGCGCGCGCCTCCAGCCTTCCCACAAGCGACAGCAATGCGGTATCTGCCGCCGGCTACCCCCCCTCACCCGTAGCGTACCTTCCCCCTCAGCGTGCCTTCCCCCCTCAACATGACCCCCCTCACCCTCCGCTGCTCTGCCATCACCTCCTGCCATGCGCAGCGGGACATGCCAGCGGGAGGGGGGGGAGCAGGGCAGTGGCAGCCACGCGGGACATGCCCTTCCCTCCGGTCACCTTGCCCACGGTGCTCCCTTGGTTGCCCACGCGGGGCGGGAGCAGCCTGTTCGGATCGGCGGTCATTCCACTCTCCCACCCCCCTCCTCCTGTCCACTGTGTGTGTGTGTGTGTATGGGAGAGAGAGACTGTGTGTGTGTATGGGAGAGAGAGACTGTGTGTGTGTGTGTGTATGGGAGAGAGAGAGTGTCTGTGTGTGTGTGTGTGTGTGTATGGGAGAGAGAGAGTGTCTGTGTGTGTGTGTGTGTGTGTGTCTGTGTGTATGGAAGAGAGAGACTGTGTGTGTGACACTGTGTGTGTGTATGGGAGAGAGAGACTGTGTGTGTGTGTGTGTGTGTGTGTGTATGGGAGAGAGAGAGTTTCTGTGTGTGTGTGTGTGTCTGTGTGTATGGGAGAGAGAGACTGTGTGTGTGACACTGTGTGTGTGACACTGTGTGTGTGTGTGTGTGTGTGTGTGTGTGACACTGTGGACACTTTGTGTGAGACTGTGTGTGTGTGTGTGTGTGTGTGTGTGAGACACTGTAGGAGGGGGACCGGAGCTGCACATGGGGGGTGGACCGGAGCTGCACACGGGGTGGGGGGAGGGCAGAGAAATAGAGGGGGAGTGGAGAAATAGGGGGGAGCGAATAAACAGACAGGGGGAGTGGAGAGAGAGGAGGGAGCGGGAAATTGTACTCCCGGGCAACTGGGTCTCTCAGCTAGTACCCAGTAAAAGTCGTGTGTTGGTGATTAAGTGAACAAATCACTTACATAATATCTGCAGGGAAATGGTCTGATCACGCGTGACTCTCTCTTAGGAAATACAAGAGGAGTACATAGCATAATACAGTTTATTGCACAAGCACAGGGATTTAATGGGGGAATGACACATTCACATTCTCCCATATGGTAAATCGCAATGAGTGCTTTAAGGGCACACTCTCGCCACTCTGGGACTTCCGAAAACCTCTGGAACTTGAAGAGTCTCGATATAGGTCCTCGGGGACCTATGTATGTGTAACGGTGTTTGCCCGGGCCCATCTCATCCCCCTTCTGTGGAAACTGACCCCTGTTACATGAAGTGTAGTGTGGTGCACCTGCTGGCTTACAGAATCCCTGAGTCTCCCGCGATGGTATGGGGAATGGCATCAGGACTGGCTTATGAGGTAGTGCTGAGTTATACTCACTCATGGTACAGCGCCTCCATCTCTTCCAGACCCCCAGCATAGTAGGGAGGAGTCTCTGAAAGAGAACCTTTATGTGCATCTTCTCTACAGTAATTGTTTATTACTGTATATTTTGTTTCACCTAATTTATAGCTTTGAGCGCTAATCACACCACACTTTTTTTTTTCCAAGACAACCTCCGCCAAACCCAGACCGTCAGGAAGAACCTCTCTCACATACAAGGCTCACCCAGAATGTGGCGAAATCATCTGTTATGGCTGTGGGCGAAAGGGCCACTTCTCCCGGGATTGTCCAGAACAAGGAGACCACGACGAAGAACCGCCCAGTAGAAGAAGTGCAGCAATATCTATGGTATGCCATGTACAGGCAGCAGGGACCGAAATTTCTGAAACTCCGCCGGGATCCGACAATACTCCTCGTGGACCCAGCCCCAGTGATGAAGTCTCACCCTTGGATGAATACAGTCGGGTGGGTCGGTCCGCCATCGTGCGGGTCCTGCTAGAGGGAGTATACGCATCTGCTTTGTTGGTGTTACGCCGGTGCTGCCCGCAGACCAGACCCGTTCCTTTCACTGAGGTGAGGAACGTATAGAAGCACGCACCCGCAGCAAAGGGAGCGTGTCCGGAGTGTGGTGATTTTGGCGTTGCCAGGCCAGGTGTATTTAGCTAGCAATACTTGCCGGTACCGGTGTAGAAATGCCGTTGTCGTTGCCGTTAGCCAAAGTCTGGGATTGGAGAATTCCGGAAGGTCCTTTGTCCAAGCAGGGGTCTAGAGCCAGAGAGAGACGTCCGCCAAGCCAAGCCAAGTCGTAACCTGAGAGAATAAGAGAATAAGAGAGAAAACGCCAGAGTAGTAATCCAAGTGAAAACTATGTCGAGCAATTGAGTAAGAGGAAGAACTGGCATTATAAAGTTTGACTGGCCAATCAGAGGTGGGGGCAGGCGTGGAGGACTGCGTGGAGCTATCCTGGATAGGTCCCCTTGATTGGCAGGCAGGTGAGGACTCTTGTCTTGGTAGGAGGTCCTCTTAGTGTGCTGGGGGCGGGTCTTCACTGCAGGAGCAGTGAATAAATTAACCTCACCCGGCGCGTGCTGTTCAGGCGCGCGGCTGGGGAACACGGCGGCTGCATGCGGGACTGCAGACCCCGTGGGCATCCGAGGACGCAGAGAATGGCGGGGAACCCCCAGGACCGCCGAAGGTGAGTGACGCCAGCGAGAGGCGCGCACCATGGTAGCGGGAGTAACCGCAGGAGAAGGAGGACCAGGGCGCGGATGCCGCGATCCCTGAATCCTCACAGTACCCCCTCCTTCAGGATCGGCCTCAGGACGATCCCTCCATGGTTTTGATGGAAACTTCTTTCGAAAGCGTTTGAGGAGTCCTGGCGCATGAATATCTTTCAGGGGTACCCATGACCTCTCTTCGGGTCCAAAACCTCTCCTGTGGACCAAGAAGTGGACTTTACCTCTTGAAAGACGGGAATCCAGTAGAGCCTGTATTTCATACTCTTCGTTACCCTGTACCATCACAGGATCTGGTTTAGAAGTGTGATCTGGAAAGAGGCTACTGGAGATAAAAGGTTTGAGAAGTGAGGTGTGAAAGACATTCGGAATTCTCATGCTTTGAGGAAGTTGAAGTCGAAAAGAAACTGGATTAACCTGCTCCAAAATGGAAAAGGGACCCAGGAACCTAGGAGCCAATTTGAGGGAAGGCGTTTTGAGACGGATGTTCTTGGATGATAGCCAAACCTTGTCCCCGGGTTTGTATTCGGGTGCCGGACGACGGTGACGATCAGCCTGATTTTTAGATGTCAAGGATGCCTTTTGTAATGCAGATTGTATTCTGGACCAAGAGTCTTGTAGGAGAGCAATATGTTCGTCCACGGCCGGTACCACCGAGGATTCTTTAGTAATGGGTAGGCGAGCCGGATGGAATCCGTAGTTGATAAAGAAGGGGGTCTCGTGAGTGGACTCATTCCTGGAAGAATTGAATGCGTACTCAGCCCAGGTAAGTAATTCTGCCCAGTCATCCTGAGAATTAGAGACGAAGCACCTTAAGTATTTCTCGAGGGATTGATTAACCCTCTCGGTCTGTCCGTTGGATTGAGGGTAATATCCAGAAGAAAAGGAAGACGAGATACCTAGTCTCTTGGTGAAATTTCTCCAGAACTTGGAGACGAACTGGGAACCCCGATCGGACACGATGGATGTGGGAATCCCATGGATCCGGAAAATCTCTTTGGCAAAAATATCCGCAAGGGCGGGTGAGGAGGGTAATCCTTTGAGAGGGATAAAGTGTGCCATCTTGGAAAACCGATCCACTACCACAAGAATGGTATTCATGCCATTCGACCTAGGCAACTCTACAATAAAATCCATCGAAATGTGGGACCAGGGACGCTCCGGAATAGGTAAAGGTAAGAGAAGACCCTGAGGTTTCTGACGAGGAATCTTGTTACGCGCACATACCGGACAGGACCGTGTAAATTCCAGAATGGTTTTAGCCATATTGGGCCACCAAAAGGTACGACGGATGAGGTCCAAGGTTTTCTTGAATCCAGGATGCCCTGCCGAACGGACGGCGTGTCCCCAGTCCAGTATTTCAGGGATAAATTTGGGTTCCACATACAAAGAGTCTTTAGGAACCACAAGACCGGACGGGAGGTTCTCTTGAGACTTGATGATCCTCTCAAGATTCTTGAATGCCACAGCTGCTAAGATTCTTTGTTTAGGGAGGATGGACTCAGTGGTTTTCTCTGATCTCTCTTCAGAAGAGTATTGCCGGGAGAGAGCATCCGCCTTGACGTTCTTAGTGCCGGGAATGTATGAGAGAACAAAATTGAATCTAGAGAAAAATAACGACCAGCGAGCTTGGCGAGGACCTAAGCGACGGGCATTCTCAATGTATAATAAGTTCTTATGGTCCGTAAGGATGGTGAATGGCTCTTTTGACCCCTCCAGAAGATGTCTCCATTCTTGAAGAGCCATTTTGATGGCCAAAAGTTCCCTATTGCCCACGTCATAATTCCTCTCTGCCGATGAAAATCTTTTGGAGAAGAACCCGCAAGGATGAAGTTTATCCTGGGAAGAAAATTTCTGCTACAGAACCGCCCCAGCCCCACAGTCCGAAGCATCAACCTCTAAGGTGAAGGGGAAATTCGTGTTAGGGTGTCGAAGGATGGGAGCAGAGACAAAAGTTTGTTTCAGTGTCTCGAATGCCGTGACAGCTTCTGGAGACCAAGATGAAGGGTCTGCACCTTTTTTGGTCAGTGCTGTGATAGGAGCGACAATGGTAGAAAAGTTGCGGATAAACTTCCGGTAATAATTAGAAAAACCCAAAAACCGTTGAACAGATTTGAGGGAATTGGGTTGTGGCCAATCCACGACGGCCTTTAGCTTCTCTGGGTCCATGGCCAAACCTTTGTTGGAGATGATGTATCCGAGAAAAGAAGTGGTAGACTGATGAAAAATGCATTTCTCCATTTTAGCAAACAACCGGTTCTCGCGGAGGCGTGAAAGCACAAACTTCGTATGGATGATATGATCCTGTAAGTTTTGAGAAAAAATAAGGATGTCATCCAGGTATACAATGACAAATATATTAAGAACGTCTCGAAAAATGTCATTGATGAAGTCCTGAAAAACTGCCGGTGCGTTGCATAACCCGAAGGGCATCACTAGATATTCGTAGTGTCCGCTACGAGTGTTGAAGGCAGTCTTCCATTCATCGCCCTCCCGGATGCGGATGAGGTTGTATGCCCCACGGAGATCCAGTTTAGTAAAGAGATTGGCCCCTGAAGTCTATCAAAGAGTTCGGAGATGAGTGGGAGTGGATAACGATTCTTCACCGTGATATGGTTCAGACCCCGGTAATCAATACATGGTCTGAGAGTATCATCTTTCTTTTTGACAAAGAAGAATCCAGCCCCCGCAGGAGAATTGGAATGATGTATGAAGCCCCGCTTAAGATTCTCACGAATATATTCGTCCATAGCTTTGGTCTCGGGCAACGAGAGAGGATAAGATTTGGCTTTAGGCAAGGTATAACCAGGTACCAGATCAATCGGACAATCTTTGGAACGATGAGGAGGTAGAAGTTCAGACTGAGCCTTGCTGAAAACGTCCAAGAATTCGGCGTATGGAGAAGGTAACTCCCTCAGAGAACTGGATGTGTTGGCTAATAGAAAGGATGGTTGCTTGATAGAGACAGAAGTTTCCTCTGAGCTTGACCTCCAGTTAATAGGGTTAGGAGAAACCCAATCGATGAGTGGATTATGCTTCTGTAACCAGGGCAAGCCAAGCGTGATAGGTGTTCCTGGGGCATGAATAACATCAAAACCCAGAGTCTCTTTGTGAGAATGAGTAGAAAGGGTGATAGGTCCAGTCTCTAAGGAGATATAAGCCGGGGTGAGAGGTCGATTATCAATCCCGACCAAGGCAACGGGAGAGTCCTTCCTGGAAAGCGGAATTTGATTTTGCTCAGAAAAGGTTTGATCTATGAAATTCCCTCCTGCGCCGGAATCTATAAATGCAGCAGTGGAGGTGCGGAAAGTCGGTCCTGAAAGGGAGACGGGAATAGTCAATCTTTTGGGAAGTTCCCTTCTGGGAGGGGGACAAGGAGATTCAGTACCCAGAGAGCGCCCCTTCGTACTCACTGGGCTTAGTCATTTCCCGGAGATGGAGGATGGTTACGGGTACGCTGCTCAGAAGCTCCGCAATGATGGCACGATTCACCAGTAGAGCGAAGTTGTCGTGACGGTACCCGAGGTTGCTGAACTCCAAGTTGCATCGGCTCTGGAGCCTCCAGCGCCGGTAACGGGGATACGATGGGTCTCTGGTTAGTAGAGAACCTGGAAAAGGAAGCACGGAAAGGCGTAGCCCGGGGAAGCTGACGCTGAGCGCGGCGTACCTGTAGGCGCTGATCCATACGAGTAGCCAGGTTGATGAGATCCTCCAGTAACTCTGGCCTGGTGTGGGAAGCAAGTTCATCCTTCAGAGACTCCGATAGACCTTTCCAGAAGACGGCGACTAAAGCCTCCTGACCCCAATGAGTCTCAGCTGCTACAGTTCTGAATTCCAAGGCGTATTGACCCACAGGCCGACGTCCCTGTGTAAGCTCTAGCAGGGTATCATAAGCAGTCTCTTGACGTGCGGGGATATCAAAAACCTGTCGAAAGTCCCGTCTGAAGGCCACGTAATCCCGGGTAATATCAGGGCGTAGTTCCCAGATCGGAGAGGCCCATGCCAGTGCATTACCTGTGAGCAGACTATATACGTAGGCTACCTTTTTCCGGCCAGTAGCATACAACTGGGGAGCCATCTCGAACTGGATCTCGCACTGGTTGAGAAAGCCACGACAGGCGTGTGGATCCCCTGCGTAGGGCCTTGGAGCCGGAATCTTCGAAACTGAAAATGAAGTGGAAGATAAGTCAGGCTGCGCCGGGGGTGCAGCCGCACGCGGAGCCTGTAAAGGGCGGTCCGATACCTGTTGGGAGAGGAGAGCCACTTGATCCGTTAAGGCCTGTATTTGTTGGTACATGGCCGTCATCATAGAGTTCACAGTCTGGTCTGCGTCTTGTGGGCTCGACATAATGTTACGCCGGTGCTGCCCGCAGACCAGACCCGTTCCTTTCACTGAGGTGAGGAACGTATAGAAGCACGCACCCGCAGCAAAGGGAGCGTGTCCGGAGTGTGGTGATTTTGGCGTTGCCAGGCCAGGTGTATTTAGCTAGCAATACTTGCCGGTACCGGTGTAGAAATGCCGTTGTCGTTGCCGTTAGCCAAAGTCTGGGATTGGAGAATTCCGGAAGGTCTTTTGTCCAAGCAGGGGTCTAGAGCCAGAGAGAGACGTCCGCCAAGCCAAATCGTAACCTGAGAGAATAAGAGAGAAAACACCAGAGTAGTAATCCAAGTGAAAACTATGTCGAGCAATGAGTAAGAGGAAGAACTGGCATTATAAAGTGTGACTGGCCAATCAGAGGTGGGGGCAGGCCTGGAGGACTGCGTGGAGCTATCCTGGATAGGTCCCCTTGATTGGCAGGCAGGTGAGGACTCTTGTCTTGGTAGGAGGTCCTCTTAGTGTGCTGGGGGCGGGTCTTCACTGCAGGAGCAGTGAATAAATTAACCTCACCCGGCGCGCGCTGTTCAGGCGCGCGGCTGGGGAACACGGCGGCCGCATGCGGGACTGCAGACCCCGCGGGCATCCGAGGATGCAGAGAACGGCGGGGAACCCCCAGGACCGCCGAAGGTGAGTGACGCCAGCGAGAGGCGCGCGCCACGGTAGCGGGAGTAACCGCAGGAGAAGGAGGACCAGGGCGCGGATGCCGCGATCCCTGAATCCTCACAGTTGGACATCGGATCTCAGGTGACCATAATATACCGAACATTCTACGATCAACACCTCACTCATCGCCCCTTGCGGTCCGCAGAGCATATGAAGGTGAGGGGGCTGAGCAATGAAGATTATCCCATTGATGGGATCGTGCAGGTCAAATTGGAGATAGTACAACTGAATACTGGCAAGACACACCGCATGCATATAGAAGCCGTGGTATGCCCTGAACCACAAGAGCAGTGCAAGTACCCAATCATCCTGGGAACCAATACCGACATAGTGCGAGCTGTAATCAGGGCATACTTGAAAGAGACCAACGAGCTGCCTCTGGCCAACCCACTACTCGATCCTGGTCTGCGTGAGGAGTGCAACCGGGTGTATGCTTTAGAGCGTCACTGGGACCTCTACAATCATCAACGCGGACTGACGACCATTTTACCAGGGTGAGTGCAGCATATGGCCGTCTGGTGCTGCTATCTCGATCGAGATGAGACCGACCATCTTTTCTCTATGGAGAGTACCCCTGAGGAAGACGTTCCGAGAGGGTATAAGGTAATACCCGAAGTGAGAGAAAGGACGACTAAAATTCCTCTACGCACCTATGTATATGTTCAGAATATTTCTCCATTTCCGATGGACCTCGATGCAGGACAGAGTTTGGGCCGCATATATCCAGTCAGCCCTGTGGAAACAGTGCCACAGGTGAACGCCGCTGCAGTGGGTGAGCAACTCGTCGACCTGGCCTTCAACTTCGGAGATTCGACACTGCCAAATGAGTGGAAAGGTCGACTGACAGCCAAGTTGAATGAACGACGGACTGTGTTTTCCACAAGCGAGATGGATGTATGGAAGCGAGGAGACTGCAGTCGCAGCGCCCAACACACCATTAGATTGAATGATGCCACACCATTCCGTGAACGCTCTCGTCGCCTCGCCCCAAGGGATTTGGACGATGTGAGGAACGTCCTGAAAGAAATGGAGACCGCTGGGATTTTGACGGAGTCTCGGAGTCCTTACACATCACCCATAGTGGTAGTAAGAAAGAAGAATGGATTATAAGACTGTGTGTCGATTATTGGACCCTGAACAATCGTACGGTACCCGACCAATACAACCTTCCTCGCATTGAAGAGATTCTGAATGCGCTAACCGAGAGCCAATGGTTCAGTGTTCTTGACTTATGATCTGGGTACTACCAGGTACCTATGAGTGCAGAGGACCAGGAAAAGACAGCCTTCGTCTGCCCCCTGGGTTTCTATCAATTTACGCGTATGCCCCTGCTACCTTCCAGTGACTGATGGAGAAAACTATTGGAGACATGAACCCTCGGGAGTGTATAGTCTACTTGGACGACATCATTGTCTTCGGAAAGACTCTGGAAGAGCATGAAGAGCGGCTGCTTAAGGTGCTGGACCGTCTTGGTAAAGAAGGGCTGAAGTTGTCCCTCGACAAGTGTCATTTCTGTCACACTTCGGTGACGTATGTGGGGCACATCGTGTCTGCCCAAGGAATTGCCACCGATCCGACCAAAGTAGAAGCGGTAGTGAACTGGCCTCGTCCAGAGAATGTCACGGAGCTAAGATCATTTCTGGGGTTCTGTGGATATTACCGTCGCTTCGTGGAACGGTACTCCAGTCGCGCCAAACCCGATATATCCCGAAGATACGGGGCGAAAAGCAACTTCGGCTCGTCAACCGTTCGGCAATAAGTGGACACCCGAGTGTGAATGGGTCTTCCTGAATTAAAAGAAAAACCTGACGGAAGCGCCGGTGCTTGCATACGCTGATCCAGAACAACCTTACGTTCTGCATGTGGATGCCAGTCTCAATGGACTGGGCACAGTCTTACATCAGAAGCACCCAGAGGGTCTTCGGCCCGTAGCTTACGTCAGCCGCAGTCTGACACCCAGTGAACAAAAATACCCCGTACACAAGTTAGAGTTTCTGGCTCTCAAATGGGCGATCACGGAAAAACACCATGATTATCTCTATGGTGTTACGTTTCAGGTAAGGATGGACAACAATCCCCTCACGTACATTCAGACCTCCGCCAAATTGGATACAACAGGTCACCGATGGCTGGCAACCCTATAAAATTACCAATTCTCTCTGAAGTATAAGCCAGGGCCTTTGAACATCGGAGCTGACGCTTTATCCCGACTTCCAAACCGGCTTCACTCAGACCAAGGTTAAGATTTTGAGAGCACTCTGATCCGGGAATTGCTCAAAATGCTGAACATTGCTAAATCGCGGACGACTCCGTACCATCCCAAAGAAGACGCTTTGCCAGAATGATTTAATCTGACCTTATTGGACATGCTCGGAACCCTAAAGGGTGTTCAGAAGACTGAATGGAGTCAACACGTGGAGGCCCTGGTCCACGCGTACAACTGTACCCGTCACGAGTCAACTGGGTTCTCTCCATACTTCCTTATGTTTGGACGAGAGGCGAGACTGCCAGTAGATGTACGTCTTCGAGTTTCAACGGATGGGATACACAATGCTACCCAACTCAAATATGTGCAAAGACTTAAGGACAATTTGCAACAGGCTTACCAACAGGCCGAGAAGTCTAGAGCTAAACTAAATGCGGACACTAAGAGATGATACGACCATAAAGTCAAACATCGGGAGCTTCGTCCTGGGGACGCTGTGTTGCTTCGTAATCTGGGAGTCCCTGGAAAACATAAATTGGCTGACCGATGGAAAGATGTGGTGGTGTATGAGGTAGAGTCACAGATGGCTGGCCTCCCGGTCTATCGCATCGAAGACACTGAAGGCCGGGTAAAGGTCTGGTATCGTAATCATCTTCTCCCCATTCCACAAGTGGGAGACGAGGAAGCCGAAATACTGGCCACTCCACTGAATGGGGAGGCCGAGTCCTCAGAGATTGGTCCGGAGACTGTAAACAATTATACCGACTCTGAAACTCCTGAAGATCCTATGGAAGAACCCTCTCAAAGGGACTATTCCACTGAAGGGGCATCTCCCGGAGGAGCTACGGGTAAAGGGCCCCGTAGGCCAATGCCTACTAAGGTGACTCCAGCAGGCCAGCCTTTGGATCCACAGAGCCCGTGCTTTGAGCCAAACAGAGACTATTCAGAGACATTTCTCCCCTCAAGGGAAGAGGCTGAGCCTCAGGACTGTACTTATTACTCCCCAGAGGGAGTTGCTGGAGAACAGCTCCGTAGGAGCCAAAGAGTAAGGTACCCTCCAAACCGGGTAACCTATGACCAAATTGGGGCACCCCATTATGAGGCTCAGCAGTGGGCTCGTGTGACAGGGTAAATAAAAGCCACCAGCTATATGCCTGGAAACCCTATGTCTAGTCTGCAGTGCAGCAGTGACTAGGTTAACTTCAGCTGGGAACCTCAGAGCAATTAGTTGGATCCCAGCTGCCTAATCAAGGTGTGTTAAAACTCCAGGCTGTAGACACATGGGTGCTGGCTGTTGAGGAGAGAGGAGTAAGCTACTGAAGAGATTACTGATACAAGGTCTGTGAGCAAAGTAGATGAATTATGAACTGTCTGTCCCCTGCATAGAAAAGGGTAGCTGCCTTATTTTTAGACTGTCTGCTAAAGAGAAATTGTTTTGTTTGGTCTGCTGAAGAAAAGGCCATTTTCTTTTGTTTGCTGATGAAAAGCCATTTTTTACTTTTGTTTGCTGATGAAAAGCTATTTTTGTTTTTGTGTGCTGTATATCTTTTAAGGCTAAATAAATAAGCCTTGTCAAGAAACCCGCGTGTGTAGTTGCATATACCCTGCAACATATGGTGTTCAGAAGTCCTGGGATTTTTTCAAAAGGCTCCTGCAGTTAAAGGGCCACACACACACACACACAAGAATGGAAGAAATAATGAAAGAGTTTCTGTGCGAGCAGACCAGACAGCAGGGACAGGTAATGCAGGAGCAGGCCCGGCTGCAAGCGGAGAGAGATGAAAGACTACAGGCAGCACAAGATGAGCGGATTGCCAAGCTGCTGACCCAAGGGTCTGCCAGTCCAGAATTTGCAAACAGACCCCCAATACTCCTGAGGAAAATGGCACCGAACGAGGATCCAGAGGCTTTTTTACTGACATTTGAAAGAGTTGCCGAAGCTCAGGGCTGGGCTACAGATCGCTGGGCAACTGCTTTGGCCCCGCTCCTCATAGGAGAAGCCCAGCCCTCATATCAGGGTCTCCCAGCAGATCAGGCAATGGACTACCGACAAGTAAAAGCCACCATACTGGATCACTTAGGTCTGACCCCAGAGACCTACCGGCAGCAGTTCCGGAACATGAAGTACACCGATAAGATGAGACCCCGGGTCCTCGCTCAGCGATTATTGGACTTGTGTACGCACTGGATACAACCCGAGGAGTGCACTAAGGAGGCAATTCTGGAGCAGGTGGTTTTGGAACAATTTCTACAAATAATACCCCCTTCCGCACGCTCGTGGGTAAAACACCACGCTGCTGAAACCCTAGCTTTGGCGGTCCGACTCGTGGAGAACTTCCTTAGGTCTGAGCAGAAGGTGAGTGTCCTTGACCCGACTCCACCGGCACTTGCGGATGCCCAAAGAGGGAGGTCAGATCAATGGGGAACCTACGGACCATCCATACGAAACCGCCAAGTCCAACGGAAGGAGCAGTCGTTCCAGCAAGGACGGAGTCCAAATGCTGGTCCCCGCCGAGACCCTCATCTCCTTCCGGATGTCGGCTCGTCGCAAAATGAGAGGAACTTCCGAGAACGTCGCCCACAGGACCCACCAGATGCCTGGTCTCCAGTAACCGGTCCAGCAGAGTGCTATCCACAGCCCCCCTCCTGAGAGGGAACCCTCTCCATGTTCCGCCTGCGAGAACAAGGCCACCGGTATGTGGACTGTCCACAGATGGATTGTTCATTCAGCAGAACCGTCGCCTCGGCCTTTACTGGGGAAAATTACAAGCCCTGGCTACTTCCAGCCCTGATTGGGGGAAAAACCATCCAGGCCCTTGTAGATTCGGGCTCTGGGAAAACTCTGGTCCTCCAGGAACTGTTACCGCCTAACATGTTCTTTTGACTCCCCATGGAGCATAGAATGTATACACGGCGATGTAAAACGCTATCCGACGGCCAAAATCCGGCTACAGGTAAAAGATCAGGAGGCTTACCTTGAAGTAGGAGTCACTCCTTGGCTCCCTGCCCCCGTTGTGCTCGGTCGGGACTGGCCTTTCTTTTCAGACCTAATGGCCCCAGTCTTTCACGAGGAGCCTCCTTCTAGGGCTCAGGAGAACCCTGGCAAACTGTTCCCCTTCCTGGCAGACCTTTTTCCCAGTAGACACCGGGTTCAAAAGACTCGGAAGCAAAGACGCTCAGACAAACAGGACTGGTTGCAGAAATCTGGGTCTCAAGGTGACCATTCTAGTAGTAAGAGGTCACAAGTGATGGCTGGGGATGGCCAGAGGGAGGGGGATATGGGCCCTGGAGATTTACCAGACCTGTACCTCCCTGACTTTCGCCAGAAGCAAAGGGAAGACCCAGTCCTTGCTAGACAGTATGACATGGTGGTGAAAATTGATGAGCAGATTGTAGATGCACAGGGGGTGATAGTGTTCCCCCATTTTGAGCTATCAAATGATATCCTATATAGGGTGAATAGGCAGACACAAACAGGAGAGGTCACCAGACAGATATTGGTTCTCAAGGCGTTTGTTAAATCTGTGTTCACTCTAGCCCATACTGTCCCTTGAGGTGGTCACCTGGGCAGGGAACATAGTGATATTGCTAAGCTATGTGTGGCATGTCCGGAGTGCCAGCTAACTAGTCCAAAAGGACAAAAAACACCCCCTTTGGTTCCTCTACCCTTGGTGTCAGTTCTCTTTGAGAGGATTGGGGTAGACTTGGTAGGACCTCTAGAACCTTCTGCGAAAGGACACAGGTTTATCCTTGTAATAGTTGATTATGCAACAAGATATCCTGAGGCGTTCCCCCTGAGAACAGCAATGGCGAAGCAAGTAGCCAACAATTTGTTGGAACTGTTCTCACGGGTTGGACTTCCCCAGGTTATGTTGACAGACCAAGGTACAAATTTCATGGCTAAACTGATGCAGGATGTCTTAAAGTTACTAGAGGTCAAGTCTGTTCGGACATCGGTCTACCATCCACAGACTGACGGATTGGTGGAAAGATTTAACCGAACTCTAAAAGGGATGCTGAGGAAATTTGTAGATTCAGAGAAAAGAGCCTGGATGAACTTCTCCCTTTTCTGCTGTTTGCAGTGCGGGAAGTTCCCCAAGCCTCCACTGATTCTCTCCATTTGAATTGCTCTATGGCCGCCAACCCTGGGGTATCCTAGACCTCCTAAAGGAGTCCTGGGAGGAACAGTGGTCCCCTTCTAAGAATACCCTGCAATATGTACTAGACCTTAGAAAGCGCCTAGATGTGGTCGGCCATTTTGCCAGGGAGAATCTTAGATCAGCCCAGGACAATCAGGAGAGACATTACAATCAGAATGCTCGCATGAGAGTGTTTCACCCAGGAGACCAGGTGATGTTATTGTTACCCAGTTGTGAGAGTAAACTCATGGCCAAATGGCAGGGCACATTCAAAGTACTCCGCCGTATGGGTGATGGGGATTACGAAATCGCTCAACCAGGGTCCAGGAAGGTTAAACAAATTTACCATGTGAACTTGCTGAAATCCTGAAGTGGTAAAAAAAAAAGTGCAATTTAGCGCTTGTGTAAACAAAATATACAGTGATACAAACAATAGAACAAAACCTGTGATACAGTCTATGATGAAGGTAGTCCTTGAGCTGCCCGGGAACTTGATCCGGTATCTTCCAACCAGGTGAGAAGATTGTGTGGATTAACCTCCTATGGCGCTGAGGATAGGAAATGGAATAAAGTCTTGTGCAATGGTTTTCTTCTTGTACTAGGAACCTCAGAGAGGGAGACAAGAGATAAACAAAGAACACCACAATAGTGTATTACCCTTTGGACAATAGATAATGTGATGGATAAGGTATTAAGAGCATTTATTAGTTAAAACAATTGTTAATACAATTGGAGTAAAACATGTATTATGCTAATAAACAGTAGATCAATCTCCTGCTGAATAAATGAGAAAAGCTCCCAAGCGCTTGTGCTTAAGGAAGCTATGTTGCTCCGCCTATGGTAAAAACTGAAATCCTACTCACCGTCCATGAGTAGGACATGTGCAATGGTTCGGGGTCTTTTGCCAGGACAAACCGCTTGCCGTGGGGTGCAGAACGTCTGTTCGTGCGGGGAGATCTCCTGCAATGCTCGTGGTCTCGTTGCCAGTAGAGTTTCTTCCAAACGTCTCCTGCCGCTGACGTCACCGCCTGGTAAGCACAGCTACGGTGTCCCTGGATGGCCACAAACCTTCCTACGCGTTTCGAAACTCCAATTGATGGGTTTCTTCGTCAGGGATGTTTGCTGCATGGGAATGTGCCTCCTTTTAAACCCCCGTTAATTCAATAAAGTTAATTTGGATGATTCATTCATGGGAACTCCCTAATTACAGTCCTGATAGAAGTCCTGTGTTTTCAAAACACTAATAGATGATTTTTCAACATTTGTTTACATAGCGCTTTGATTTACATATAGCTACATAAGTAAGCAATGATAAACAATAGTGGATGGATCTATTAACAAGCATAATGTTATTGCATCTGATATATTTACAACAAGATATATATAATTTTTATGCTTTGCATGTTGTTTCCATCTAGACTTCAGACACCGGGCTATGTGTGATTTTATACTTTAATCCCTTTAAAGGGAAAATATAAAAGATATATACAAAAAAAATTTTTTTTTTAAAGAATATATATATTACAAAAATCATGGTGTCAGTGTTGATAGAATCATACTATGCAATGCTTCTCAAAACATATGGTATGCAATAATCAATAGTCATTTTACAGTAATCATTTTACAAGAATCATTTAACAAGAAACATATATATATATATATATATATATATGGGTAAGTGGGAGGATGATGTCATCTGGTCCAACAGAGAACTGGGAGCGAATCTTGTCCTATGGCGGCGCTACATAGACGACGTCATATTCATTTGGAGGGGCACAACCTGTGAATTAGAGACATTTAAATCATATCTCAACACCAACGACAGGAATTTGACTTTTACGTTTAAGGAAAGTAAAAACAGCATAGAGTTTCTGGACTTACAGTTATATACAGAAAATAACATTTTAAAAACAAAAACATATTACAAACCTGTGCAAGCGAACAATTACTTACTGGCCAGCAGTCACCATAATCCAAATTGGATTAGAAACATTCCCAAAGGACAGCTGGTCAGGATCAAACGTAATTGTTCAGACCCCCTAGTCTTTGATGTCCAGGCACAAGAACTAAAACAAAAATTCATTGATCGTGAGTATAATAAACACCTATTGGATAATGCCTGAGACTATCAAAGCTATGACAAGGTCAGACCTGTTGGAATATAAACCAAAAACCAACACAGCAGTTAACACAGTTGCCTTTATCACAAAATACAGTTCCTTAGCACCACAGATTGTGAGAACATTTGATAGATACTGGGGCCTTTTACGGCAAGATGACATCTTGAAAGGATTTCTGAAAGAAAAAAGAGAAATTTACTTCAGGAAGGCAAACAATCTTAAAACAAAACTGTCACCCAGTTGTCCCTTTAGTAGAGACGCATAAAATAAAAGGGACACAATTAAAGGATACTTCCCATGTGCTAAATGCACAGCATGTCAATATAGCATCAAAACCCAAAAGTTTGTTTCCAACATCACATTTAAAGAATATCCTATTAGTACACTCATAAATTGCCATAGTCAATTTGCTATATACTTGTTGGAATGCCCGTGTGACCTGCAATATGTGGGCCGCACGGGTAGAACATTACAAAGAAGACTTGGAGAGCACATATACAACATCAAGAGAGGCTTTGAGTCCCACAATGTGTCTCTCCATTTCAAAATAAAACATGCACAAAGCCCAGTGGGACTAAAATGTCACGCTATAGAGTGTCCCACATTCTGTAAAAGAGGGGGAGATAAATTAAACATCATTTCCAGAAGAGAGTCCTATTGGATTTTTGAATTAAAAACCCTCAGCCCTCAAGTTTTGAATGTTGAATTCGACTTGACAGCATTCCTCAAATAGTGTAGAATTAACATGATTTGGCTGGATGCCCTGTCTTTGTCCGCCGACAACGTCAGCCATCATGGAATTGCCTGCTTAGCATCATAACACCATAAAATATTAAAAATATTAAGAATAAGTTTGAATTTATAAAGTTTAAAAAAAATTATTGAAGTTTAAAAAATTTCTTTAAAAAATTCTTAAAAAACTTCTTGAAAATATATAAATCACAACACTTCATCACTCATTTTACGGTATAATCACAGAAATTAATTTGTAGCATTAGGACTAAACATGTCAAATATATTATCATTATTAGGTAGAAATTACACTAATTTTTGTATCACATAAGTAGTATTGTCTTTTCACAAATTGTCATGTTATAGTTTAAAAGTGTTATATGCAGTTGTCCTTCTCAAAGAAATGTGTCTCTCTAAAGATAATTTTCTAAAGATAATTTTCTAAAGACAGCATGGAAAAAGGTCAATTTAGAATGGTTCCTATTATATAAACATTTGCTGATGATCAAATCCAAAATAAAAATAATAATAATAAAAAGTATGATAATAATCTCTTTTTCTGGTTTAAATCTTTTTGGGCAAAAATATATATAGAAGTACATCAAATCACCCAAAGGATTCAAAATATGTTGAATATGTTGAATATATTGATTGTAATTGTATGTGTCATCTTGTTAAATGATTCTTGTAAAATGATTACTGTAAAATGACTATTGATTATTGCATACCATATGTTTTGATAGTATGATTCTATCCACACTGACACCATGATTTTTGTAATATATATATTCTTAAATTTTTTTATTTTTTTTTGTATATATCTTTTATATTTTCCTTTAAAGGGATTAAAGTATAAAATCACACATAGCCCGGTGTCTGAAGTCTGGATGGAAACAACATGCACAGCATAAAAATTATATATATCTTGTTGTAAATATATCAGATGCAATAACATTATGTTTGTTAATAGATCCATCCACTATTGTTTATCATTGCTTACTGTTGTAGCTATATGTAAATCAAAGCGCTATGTAAACAAATGTTGAAAAATCATCTATTAGTGTTTTGAAAACACAGGACTTCTATCAGGACTGTAATTAGGGAGTTCCCATGAATGAATCATCCAAATTAACTTTATTGAATTAACAGGGGTTTAAAAGGAGGCACATTCCCATGCAGCAAACATCCCTGACGAAGAAACCCATCGATTGGAGTTTCGAAACGCGTAGGAAGGTTTGTGGCCATCCAGGGACACCGTAGCTGTGCTTACCAGGCGGTGACGTCAGCGGCAGGAGACGTTTGGAAGAAACTCTGCTGGCAACGAGACCACGAGCATCGCAGGAGATCTCCCCACACGAACAGACGTTCTGCACCCCACAGCAAGCGGTTTGTCCTGGCAAAAGACCCCGAACCATTGCACATGTCCTACTCATGGACGGTGAGTAGGATTTCAGTTTTTACCATAGGCGGAGCAACATAGCTTCCTTAAGCACAAGCGCTTGGGAGCTTTTCTCATTTATTCAGCAGGAGATTGATCTACTGTTTATTAGCATAATACATGTTTTACTCCAATTGTATTAACAATTGTTTTAACTAATAAATGCTCTTTATACCTTATCCATCACATTATCTATTGTCCAAAGGGTAATACACTATTGTGGTGTTCTTTGTTTATCTCTTGTCTCCCTCTCTGAGGTTCCTAGTACAAGAAGAAAACCATTGCACAAGACTTTATTCCATTTCCTATCCTCAGCGCCATAGGAGGTTATTCCACACAATCTTTGCTGAAACCCTGGAAGATGCAGCGGTCTCTATTCATCCACCCGGTGGAGGAAGAAATGGACTTGGGTCCTCAGCCTCCACGGGAGAACATCGTGAGTGACGATAAAATCCCAATGGGTAAACAGTTGTCCTCTGAACAGAAAGGGGACTTGTTAGCAATAAATACACAATTCCATGATGTTTTTTCTGACTTACCAGGACAAACTACAATAGAGGCAACGTTTATTCTAACATTTGCCGTAAACTAGCCGGGTTACATTCTGGGTATGTGCTGGGTATGTGCTGGGTATGTGCTGGGTATGTTCTGGGCTAGTTTGAGGCATTTCTGCATTGACTAACGACCCATAGGATTAACACAGCAGGGATCCCTGGCAGTCCAATTCAGTTTGAATGGGACTGCCAGGGACCCCCGCTGTTAATCTGATAGGCCATTAATCAATGCAGAAATGCTGGGGCTAGTTTAAGGAAAGTTTAAGGCATGTATTCAGAATGTACCTGGGTGTTTCCTGGGTTTTTTGGGGAATTGCCACTGGTTTTTGTTCGAATAAGAGTTGCCTCTACTGTAACTTAATTTCCCATGCAATCGAGACAGCACCTGGGGTAAAAGTATGTTCCCGTCCTTATAGGTTGCCTGAAAGTCGTAGGGCTCTGGTAGAGAAGGAGGTACAAGAAATGTTACACTTAGGAGTGATTGAGGAATCATGATGTAAACCACTACATCATAGTGGTGTAGTCCACTAATTATGGTCCCTAAATCCGATGGGAAGGTAAGACTTTGTGTGGACCTCCGAAAGTTCAATGCGGTATCCAAGTTTGACGCATATCCGATGCCAAGGGTGGACGAATTAATTGACGCCCTTGGTAACGCGGAATATATATCCACGCTGGACTTGACAAAAGGATACTGGCAAATACCCTTAGAGGAAAAGTCCAAATGCAAAACAGCCTTTGCCACTCCCATAGGTTTATACCAGTTTGTGACAATGCCATTTGGACTGCATGGAGCCCCAGCCACATTTCAGAGACTCATGGATAAGGTACTGACGCCCCACAGGAATTATGCCGCAGCCTACCTAGATGACATTGCCATTTATAGTAAACACTGCCGGGCCCATCTAAATAGGCTGAAAGCGGTCCTCAAATCTATAAGAGATGCAGGGCTCACAGCCAACCCTAAGAAATGTGCCCTGGGTAAGGCGGAAACTAAATACTTAGGGTATGCAGTGGGAGGTGGAAAAGTAAGGCCACTAGCCGACAGGGTAGTTGCCCTGAAAGAAGTTCCGACCCCCCAAACAAAAACGCAGGTACGTTCTCTGCTGGGTTTAGCAGAGTACTACCGGCGGTTCATCCCCAACTATTCGGAAGTGGCAGCCCTTTTAACGGACCTCACAAAAAAGTGTGCCCCTACACAAGTGGTATGGTTAAGGGATTGTCAGAGAGCCTTTGAGGACATGAAAAGGTGTATATCAGCGGGTCCCATCCTTAGAAGCCTGGACTTCAACAGCCCTTTTATAGTGCAAACAGATGCATCAGAGATATGGCTAGGGGCAGTATTGTCACAACAGTTTGAGGGAGTTGAACACCCTATCCTTTTCCTGAGTAGGAAATTGTTCCCGAGGGAAAAAACTACTCAGTGATTGAGAAAGAGTGCCTCGCAGTAAAGTGGGCAATCGAGGCTTTGAGGCATTACCTGGCTGGAGTCCATTTTACTTTGGTGACGGATCATGCTCCACTGAAGTGGTTAAATAGTATGAAGGATTCCAATGCTAGATTGACTAGGTGGTATATGGCCCTCCAACACTTCTCATTTGAGATTCAGCACAGGCCGGGAAAAATGAACGCAAATGCTGACTTCTTTTCTAGAGAAGGGGTGGATGGTCGGGCTTCAGCCGTGCGTAGCCCCAGCCACACACTAACAGGGGAGGAATGTGACAGGGTAAATAAAAGCCACAGCTATATGCCTGGAAAACCTATGTCTAGTCTGCAGTGCAGCAGTGACTAGGTTAACTTCAGCTGGGAACCTCAGGACAATTAGTTGGATCCCTGCTGCCTAATCAAGGTGTGTTAAAACCCCAGGCTTAAGACACATGGGTGCTGGCTGTTGAGGAGAGTGGAGTAAGCTACTGAAGAGATTGCTGATACAAGGTCTGTGAGCAAAGTAGATGAATTATGAACTGTCTGTCCCCTCCATAGAAAAGGGTAGCTGCCTTATTTTTAGACCGTCTGCTAAAGAGATACTGTTTTGTTTGGTCTGCTGAAGAAATAGCCATTTTCTTTTGTTTGCTGATGAAAAGCCATTTTTTCCTTGTGTTTGCTGATGAAAAGCTATTTTTGTTTTTGTGCGCTGTATATCTTTTAAGGCTAAATAAATAAGCCTTGTCAAGAAACCCGCGTGTGTAGTTGCATGTACCCTGCAACAGCTCGTAGTAGAGTTCAGTCCGTCATTGTAATGTTCAATGAAATGTACAATCTCATATAAAGCTGATATGACGTGATAGTTGTATATATGTTACTGCATTTTTGATTATATAATGTCTGTATATGGTTGGTTAAGTATGTTGTCCCAAGCGAGGTCGTTGGGGATTTCTACCAGGGGGAGGATGTAGCCAGGTTCCCCTTTGAGTGTCTGACCCCCCGGTGCACACCTCTGGGTCTGCTGTGGCTGGGTGCGGGCACGTATGCGTGCATCCCTAGGAGCGGCGGTGGTGTCTGGAGGGTGCCGGGAGTTGTGTGGGGACCGGCGGCGGCTGTGCAGGGCGGCGCCATCTTGCACGTTCGGACATGTGCAGTTGGAGCTCCGGAGACCATTACAAGTTGCGCATGCGCAGGAGCAGCGAGACCCCAACATGCACAGGGTCAAGGAGTCCCATGATGCCAGGGAGCCAATAGGACTGCAGCCATCCCCTGCTTCCAGGGATTGATAATTTTCACGCGCTCAGCCCATGCTAGGGCAGTCAGAATAAGGAATAACTAGGGGTAGGAGGTGAGTGCAGGTGTCTGTGACCCGCTGCATTAGGCCAGCAGCCCCCTAGGCCCCAGGTCCTGAGTTACCCAGTATAGCTTGTTGAGCTTCAGGGACAGGCCCTAGGTTAGGGATCCTGCCCCTTTAGTGATATTGGCAGTTAGGGACACAGCAGACGCTGCGCTTCCCGCAAAGAGGCTTGGGCTCAAGCCTCCTCCATTGAGAGAGCAGGACTATCTCCAGGTCCAGGGTGGGATCACCCCTGATGGATCCCCGCACTGGGGGAAACCAGTACGTCATGCAGGAGATCGGCGGACCCTTTGTGAAGATCTTTTAAAGCCCAGGTGCCGTCGCAATGGGCAGGTATCGTTATAAGTGCACCAACAGAGTACTCACACATAGTGGCATTGCTGAAAATGGAACAAGGGTATACTGTGGACACGGTGTTGGGGTATACGGTGGTGGGCCCGGGGTATATACTCCTAAGTGGGAGTGGATGACATTGGGGACAGTGGACACGGTGTGGGGTTATCACCCCTGGGAAGTAGTGTTACAAGGTGAAATTGAGGTTGATGCATGTGTATTGTGTGATGTTATCTGCATATAGTAAACCTGAGTTATATATACCTTTGGTGTATGTGGTTAATATATGTGGGTCCTGTGTGGGGTACATTCTACACTCCTAGAATCCTACATAAGTGAAGGCGCTGTAAGGAAGATCATTTCAGAGGATTCACCCCAGGTTCCCATCAGCGAAGGCTCAGGCCTCCTGTGAACCTGCAGGTATACGCACCACACCTGGTAACATAAAGGTTCCCCCTCACATGCACTCTATCTGTGATTGGGGTAGGGGGAATACCCATTACATAGGTATCAGACTTCACACAAAGTAGCAGCAGCGGGCTCCCCAGTGAGGTCAGTGTAGGTGAGTGTTAGGACCAGTATGTCAGGCCAGAATCTGCACTTGTGTTAAGCATCCATATTGTCTGATCATAACTAGTTAAGATTCTGTAGTCAGCCTTTTGCTGAAATATAATTCCTAAAGGCACTCAGTTTCTGCCAAATTACATTTCTTTTCTTCCTGCTCAGGATATTGCTAAGATACTTTTTGTGTTGTCAGTTTCCTGCTCTTTTAGTTAGAATACAATAGACTGGTTCTCTGAAAGAGGTAAAATAGTAAAACTTAGTTGCTAAGATTCAAGGTCTCTTTTGATAACAGACAATGACTAAGCTATGTATTCAGACATTGCTTGTATTGGGAAAAACACGTCCCAAAATCATGCCACTAATATGTCCTGCCCCTAAATCACACCTCTAATCAAAGCTACGCCCAAGACACACCCAGGTTACGCCTATGTTACACCTATGTTACGCATACGTTACGCCTATGTTACACCTCTAACCAATATCTTATTTTTCCTGTATACAAGTCATTACCCTATGAGTAATAAATTGAGACAAAGGATTTGAAACCTGGCTTGCGTTACGTTTCATTTCTTTCGTATTCCCGGGCCTGTAAGTTCAACAAAGATCGGAGATAACAAGTGACAGGGCGTGGAAGCTGCCCGGGAAGTCTGCTGCAAACGGTGCAGATTGTGTATCCAGTCACAAGGCCTTCAGCTCCTTTGGCAGAGGAAAGGTTCCTTTCGGTTCTGAAGCCTAGGCGAGGAAAAAGGTTTTCCTTCAGTTTTGGCGTCCAGAAGTGGGGAAATTCACAAAGGTGGTGAGTATATATGTACATTTTTATATATGATGCTTCACCCCCTCTGGGAATTTAAAAGACCTAAATTGTGACTGAAGATTGGGTTAGAGGCCCTTTAACAAAATTTTTGGTTAGAGTCCAGAAAATTTTGTGCACGACTGAACTGTTTTCTCTGATCTTGGTGAACGACCATTGTATATTGTGTAAAGTATAAGAATTGTATTATTATTTATCTGCAATTATTTGTCATAATTTAGCTGTTTTTCTATAAGCTACTAATGATTTATGCTGGTCCCAGAAATCAATCAATCAATCAGGAAGAATAGCTCAGAATAATGGTGTCTGTTTTAATTGTGGTGGTTTTGGTCATTGGCAGAGAGTGTGCCACTATCAGTCAGAAGCAGGGAAGTGCTGCTTTGCCCGTGGAGGCTCAGAGTGCAAGTCTCTGTAAAAAAAAAAAAACACCGCTACCTTATGCAAAAGAGTTTGTTTGTAACCCTGATGATTTTTTTTTCTTCTGAATGATTTCTTGTGTGAATATAGCGAGAAATACCTCACAACAAAAAGGGAGTATATTTAGCTCTGTCCCTGGTTATAGTTTGAAAGGTTTATTCGTCCTGGCCAGGCGGATACTTTTTAAACTGGAGACATTTTTTTTCGTTTGCGGTATTTCTGTCTTAATGAAAGGAGGGGCACAGCCTCTCCCTTACAGTTTAAAGAATGTGAAACATTCACATTAAAATTAACTAGCTCTGTGCTTAAGCAGTTTATTTATGAGAACAAGGTAATGTAGAACTGTTTTGTTTATTTCTGTGAAACTGGCTGTGTATGAGAGACGTTTTTGTGTTGTGTGTCCTGTATTGTGTGTAACCAGTACGATAACACATTTCAATTTTATTTCTACAGGATTAAGATATGTTTGGGAATGTTTTTGTTTAAAAATGCTGGTAAAAACTCCCAAACACTGTTTGAATTATATATTGTATTATATATGTATATAGCACCATTAATGTGCATATCGCTTCAAAGGAGGGTGTCCGTGGTGGCAAATGCTGCAGAGAGGTTGAGTAATATGAGCAGAGTGTAATGATAGCTGTCTTTAGCAGCATGGAGGTCATCAGTTATTTTAGTGAGAATTGTCTCCGTTGAATAAGCAGTGTAGAAGACATTCAAGACAGGTAGGGTCAAGCTTGCTGTTTTTTTAGTCATGGTATAACTGTTGCATGTTTGAAGAGATTTTGTTTTAGTTTAAGAGAGGGCAGAGTTGAAATGGGATAGCATAAAATTGTATTGAAGGAAGTTTGCAGGAATATGAGATTTCTTTCAGAAGGCATTCAGTGGAATGAGTGGAAGAATGTTGTATGCTATTTAGCTTGATGTTTATAAGTAATTTGAAATATTCCCGTTATTTAATTTTTGAAAGGCCATACAAAATGCAGTTTTAGGACAGCGTGGAAAGCTTCATATTTAACATTAAACTAATGTACCAATCCCCTGCGCGAGGCATTAATAAGACAGTGAAACCCGTTATCTGCTATCCAAACTTTGAGGTTTCTGGCGAAAAGCCTGGAACAACTGGCTGTTTGCCCAACAAAAAAAAAACAGCGCTTTGAAAATTATTTTTTTCCTTTTCTAAAGTCAGAGTGTCTTTAAAAGTTAATGCTGGCCTTGTGCTCAGCACTTTGCAAAGAGTTCAAAATTATTTGTCTATTTTAAAAGGAAATCTCTTGTTCAGGATTTCAGGATTTTTATTATATTTATAGGTTTCCTATTGTTAATGCCACCACTGTTAAAAGACCTACTGCAGGCTTTTTCTTTTAACGCAAGCAGTAAATATTTTTGTAGTCGCTACACATACAAATCTATTTACCAGTTTAATTTTGCTATATATCAAGCAACCTGTTTTCATAACTATTTTTGTATTTTTGTTCACATAATTATATTGATAATATATGAACAAAAGAGGGGAGATACATAGGTTATTGAAGGACTCTCTGAAATCTCTATAGAGGATCCAGAACTTGATATGTTGTAAATAATACACAATGCACAGCAGGTTCCGAATTTATTTGAAGCAGTGTTAACTCCAAGGGCTCTTGCAGTAATAAAGGTTGCTGCCATACTAACAGGGCTGACAGGCCCCGGGTAAAAAATAATAATACCTTTGCAGATGTCACAGCAAAGCAGGTAGCAAGCCGTCCCTATGTTGAGGGATATATCATATCTGCCAAATTTATAATTTTGTAACCATTTATTCGTTTTTGGGTATGTCCTGGACATAGAGTTAAAGGACAGGGGATATATAATTGCAAGTGCAGTTGCATAAGTGAACAGGGTATACATTATATACAGGGCATTTCACATTTTTAGCAGAATAGTTACAGTGGAGTGTTTGAGGTGAGAGCCAGGAGTGACTGTGGGTGTGGGACAATAGCCATGAGTGCAGGCTGTTGGAATGCTTGATTTGTGGGGTGAGTTTTAAGGTTATTTAATAATAAATGACTAAAAGGTTGACACAATTTGCATCAGAGAAAATGGCAGATGGCAGTTAGGCATGAATGAGAACAAATGTGTATTGGGAGAAGAGAGATTGATCTGTAGTTCGAGACAGTGTTTTTGTCCCCATTTTTAAAGATTGGGACAACTCTGGCAGTTTTCCAGGTCTTAGGGATATGGCCTGCAGACAGGATAGAGTTGATTATGGAAGCAATTGGTTTGGCACAGGCTGAGGTACCAAGTTTTAGGAACTTGGATTGTAGCAAAGTCAAGTCCACATTGGTTGCTTAGTTTAAAATTTGAGGAGCGTTAATAGGGGATATCTCTGTTTATATGCGGATGCTAACAATAGTAATAACCATATTAATACAATAATTTATTTCTAGGTATAAATCTCTCCCTATGAGACACTTATGGGATGAGTTATGACCATCAGTAGTTCAAAGTAACGAATTAAGGACCATGTTATTGGTAATAAAACAATTAATAAGTATTGCATGCAACTAATATATATTTTTGAGTCTTTCTAGGCACAGGTTAAAGCTGAAAGTGCACCTACGCGAGACGGTTTAATGGTCAAGCATTTTCTATGCAAGCACGCTCTTCATCCCAGATGAAAAGGCCATTTAAATACTACTCATCACCAGCATTGCAGTAAAAATTTCTTATCATCATGGATACACATCACGCACGTCAAAATAGTGCCAGCCTAGGCACAAACAGCTAATAAAGACAAAGACATAGCACCTGCAAATTAGTGTTTTGATAGACACAATACTCTCTGACCACTAATCATCACGGGAGAAAGGTCATAGGCAAAAAAGTCCAGGCCTCAACACACGAACTTTGAACTTTTTATTTTTACAGGTTTTTATTATTTTTCAGTTACAATATATGCTCCATTATGTTTGTGTAAGTGGCGTCCCATAAGGATGACAAAATAGTATAAGGTATTATTTGTTTAACTCTGTTTATTTTGTTTGGATTTATAAGTTAATGGAATCTCCCTGCAGAATGATATCCCGGTGGGAGAATGCTTTATCAGTCAAACACACGGTTATGTTAATTGCTCACAGGTAGAGTTAGAAACAGAAGAGAGACACCCAATACACAAGTGCAAAAAAGTAGTCTATGGGAAGAATAAGCTTCGGGGAATTTATTCCCAAATGTAGGAGTTGGGTTACTGTATGACAGATTTACAGGGATATCCTCAATCATACAACCACAGACATTTACTCACTTAACCAATAATAGGTTTAGTTTAAATTAATGGCTCTACAGAATAAAATAGCTCTAGACTATATTTTAGCCTCAAAGGGAGGGGCATGTATGCGCCCTAGTTAAAGCGCAATGTTGTGTATTTATCCAGGATTAAGGGACCATGGGGACTTGGTGGTTGGATTGATTTACTTTGAGCGAAGCTAGAGAATGTTTTTGTATGGGTGTGTTTGTCCTACTCATTGCTCTCTATGTGTTAAGTACAGCAAAACTCTGATCCAGAAGTGCGTTGCAACCCCCACCGACGCTATGCCTCTTTGCGGTGATGATGTCGCCAGTCCCCCAGAAAAAGAGACCAAAGAAGAAATCAACTGGGCTGATATAATGACCGGAAAAGAAAGGAATGAAGTTATGCACAACTTGGATATCTTGGTCCATCAGGACTATGAAATGGTTAACTGTTCTGTTCTTTAAATAGACTGTCTCTTAAGGATATGGGGGGACTGAGAAGACTGGAAATGAGGAAGGTGGGAGGTCACCAAGGGCTGTGAGTCAACCACAAGGAAAGGATCACAAGTCAGCCATTTTGACCATAGCAACCATCTTGGTCCGTTTTGCCATTCTGAGTAAATGCAGTATGAAAGATGCGTGCAAGAAGAATGTTTGTGCAGTCGCTCTTAGCGGAAATTAGCCCACACCAATTCTCACAAATAACTAACCCTTAAATTATGTGACATATTGAGATGTTAGCCATTTTCTAGTCTATAGAAATATTTAATGTTATGTATATATGTCTCTATTGGTCACTATAAGGCCATATTCATAGAGAAGAGTACCAAGTAAGGGTATTTGTTCCTTTAGAGAACGAAAAGGAGGGAATTGTTAGGACCAATATGTCAGGCCAGAATCTGCACTTGTGTTAAGCATCCATATTGTCTGATCATAACTAGTTAAAATTCTGTAGTCAGCCTTTTGCTGAAATATAATTCCTAAAGGCACTCAGTTTCTGCCAAATTACATTTCTTTTCTTCCTGCTCAGGATATTGCTAAGATACATTTTGTGTTGTCAGTTTCCTGCTCTTTTAGTTAGAATACAATAGACTGGTTCTCTGAAAGAGGTAAAATACAGTAGTAAAACTTAGTTGCTAAGATTCAAGGTCTCTTTTGATAACAGACAATGACTAAGCTATATATTCAGACATTGCTTGTATTGGGAGAAACACGTCCCAAAGTCATGCCACTAATATGTCCTGCCCCTAAATCACGCCTCTAATTAAAGCTATGCCCAAGACACACCCAGGTTACGCCTATGTTACGCCTATGTTACGCCTATGTTACTCCTCTAACCAATATCTTATTTTTCCTGTATACAAGTCATTACCCTATGAGTAATAAATTGAGACAAAGGATTTGAAACCTGGCTTGCGTTACGTTTCATTTCTTTCGTATTCCTGGGCCTGTAAGTTCAACAAAGATCAGAGATAACAAGTGACAGGGCGTGGAAACTTCCCGGGATGTCTGCTGCAAACGGTGCAGATTGTGTATCCAGTCACAAAGCCTTCAGCTTTCTTGGCAGAGGAAAGGTTCCTCTCGGTTCTGAAGCCTAGGCAAGGAATAACGGTTTTCCTTCAGTGAGTAAACCAGTTGAACAAATAGCTGAGCTGTGTAGCAGCAGAACTTCAGGGATTCTGTGTAGTGGGAGTGTGTAGTAGGAGGAGAGTTAAAGGATCATCAGTTGATCATCAACTATCCCCCCCCCTCCATTTTATGGCTATAAGGGAGTACCCACATCTCCAAAAGCAACAAACCAAATGCAGATCCTATTACAGATGTTAAATATTTACATACATTCAGACATGTTTTTAATAATAATAAAAGCATGTTCTTGTGTAGCGCTTTAAAAAGAGATTTTGAAGTCACAGGTCCCTGCCCCGTGGAGCTTACAATCTATGTTTTTGGTGCCTGAGTCATAGGGAGATAAAGTGACTTGCCCAAGGTCACAAGGAGCCGACCCCGGGAATTGAACAGGCTCCCCTGCTTCAAACTCCACTTACCGGAACTCTGTTATCCTCGACCTCTTGCTTCGGACCTTACTACGGCACCTTCTCTATGCCCGGATCTGGCAAGTACTTTACTTACCCAGGTACCCCTGACCTTGTCCACACAACCAATCCACACTTCGGCCTCGCTCACACTACTGCAGGTGCGTGGTTACTCACTTTCCACCTCAGTATTGGGGGTTAGTCTGGTCTGCAGGCAGAACAGCGTGACATTACCAACCGACGCAGAACCCCCCCTGGACATGAACCAAATACTGACGGCACTGGCACAACATTGTCAGACTCTTGAAGACCAAGTAGACACCCTCACGCAGCAACTCTCAAACCTTACACTCCAGGAGATATCCACCAGAGTACCACGTACTCCGCGCCTCACCCCGCCCATTCGTGAAGAGGCTACCGCCTCGGAACCTAAAATTCCTGCACCCAAGTCATACTCCGGAGACCCACAGGCTTGTCGTGGGTTCCTGACCCAGTGTGAGATCCAATTTGAACTGACCCCTAGTCACTTCACCTCTGATCGCTCCAAGGTGGGCTATATTTTTTCTCTTTTGACAGGAAGCGCCCTGGCCTGGGCCTCTCCCATCTGGGACGTACGGCTTGAGTTTACCACAGATTACCCCCGCTTCAAGAGGGAGTTCCAACAGGTGTTCGACACTCCGTCTCGCTCGGATACTGCAGCTTCTGCTCTCATGTACCTGGCCCAGGGTCATAGGTCCGTAGCGAAATACGCTTCAGAATTTCGGACCATCGCAGCGGAGATCCGGTGGAACGAGGAGGCTCTGATTGCTGTATTCTGGCAGGGGTTGTCCGAACTTGTGATGGACGAACTCGCGACTCAACCTCGACCAGAGTCCCTGGAAGAGTTGATTTCTCTTTGCATACGGGTTGACCATCGCCTGCAACAGAGACGACTCGAACGCCAGCGTCCCCGGTTAGTTACTCCTGTATCCTTCCAGGTTCCTCCTATGTCTTTCAGGAATCCTCCGGCCATCCTTCCACCTCCGGACACTTCCGAACCAATGCAGATTGGCAGTCAGCAACTTCGGGGTGCGGAGAGGATTTGTCGTAGGAATGAGGGCCTCCTTTACTGTGGATCCCCAGAGCATCAGGTAAGCGCTTGTCCGCTGAGGCCGGGAAACGAAGATACCCTGTGAGTAATGTGGGGCTCTCACTGGGTATGATCACTTCTCGCCCCCTTTCCAAGAAAGAATTCCCTAAAAGGATTATGTTACCGATTACCCTGGAGGGTACTGATTTCTTGGTTTCCACCTCGGTCTTCCTCGACTCGGGATCTGGAGGGAATTTCATTGACCAGAGGTTTGCCACCTTGAATAACATTCCCATGATACAGAAGAAGTCACCCATAGGCTTGGAGGCCATTGATGGACGTCCTCTACAGCCGGCCTTCATCTCGCTGGAGACCTCTCTACTTACCTTGTCCACGAAGAACGGCCATAGCGAACGCCTCTCGTTCGATGTTTTCCACTCCCCCATGGTCCAAGTGATCCTCGGCCTGCCCTAGCTCCAGAAGAACAACCCGTGCATCGATTGGACGGACCGGGTTACTATCCAGTGGCAAGCCTCCCCGGAACAAGGCATTCCCGCTACCCTTCTTGCCGGCTTGGAAATACCTCCTCCTCTTCCCTCTACTCTTCCGGAGGCATACACGGATTTCCGGGATGTTTTCAGCAAGACCTACTCCGATCTCTTACCCCCGCATCGCCCAATTGAGCTGGTTCCTGGGGCGATCTTGCCCAAATCCAAGACTTATCCACTGTCCGTTCCTGAGACCACCGCCATGGCGAACTACATTCAGGAGAATCTCCAGAAAGGTTTTATACGGCACTCTACCTCCCCCGCCGGTGCGGGGTTCTTCTTCGTGAAAAAGAAGGACGGCACGCTTAGACCGTGTATTGATTACAGAGGTCTTAACCGCATTACAGTTAAAAATCGATACCCGCTCCCACTTATCTCTGAGCTGTTTGACAGACTACAAGGATCCACCATCTTTTCCAAGCTTGATCTGAGAGGGGCTAACCACCTCATCCGCATTCGTGAGGGGGACGAGTGGAAAACCGCATTTAACACCCGCAGCGGGCACTATGAGTACCTGTTATGCCCTTCGGACTTTCTGGTGGCCCAAGATGGGTAATGAGGTTCAGGACTTCACCAGTGCCTGCTCGACTTGCGCCAAAATAAGACCGCTCGGCACAAACCTCCGGGTTTATTGCTTCCCTTACCCATCCCCGAACGTCCATGGACACACATCTCCATGGATTTAATTGTTGAACTTCCACCCTCCAAGGGTATGACCACCATACTCGTCGTCGTGGATCGCTTCACGAAACAGGCACACTTGATCCCGTTCAAGGCCATTCCTTCTTCTCCAGTTCTGGCGGACATTTTCTCCAAAGAGGTCTTTAGACTCCACGGTATTCCCACGTCCATTGTGTCCGACAGGGGTTCTCAATTTATTTCCAAATTCTGGCGCTCCTTCTCTAAATCAATCGGTATCGCCCTCTCCTTCTCCTCCGGCTACCACCCTCAAACCAACGGGCAGACTGAGAGGATGAACCAAAATCTTGAACAATATCTAAGATGTTTTGTATCTGAGGCTCTCGACGATTGGACGGATTTACTACCCTGGGCGGAATTCGTAATCAATTCACACAAAAATGAATCTACCCAAGAATCCCCATTTTTTGCAAATTATGGTTTCCACCCTGCTCGTCTTCCCATCTCCAGTAGTCATTCAGGGGTACCAGCAGCCGCGGATATCCGTCCTTCAACACTTCTGGAAGAGGATTCAATCGTCACTCACTGGCGCTTCCCAGAGGTACAAACTTCAAGCCGATCGGCATCGTCAGGAGGCACCTGAATACAAGCCAGGGAGCAAAGTGTGGCTCTCTTCCAAAAACATCCACCTGAAGACTCCTACCCCGAAACTGTCCCCAATATTCCTGGGACCCTTCAAGGTTCTCGAGCGCATTAACCCAGTCACTTACCGGTTACAACTTCCTCCGACCATGAGAATTCCCACGGCTTTCCATGTTTCCTTGCTCAAACCCTACATCCAGAGCACTCGCTGTCACGGTAGCTTATGACAAGATATAATGAACACCAAATATCTGGGTTGAACTGAACGAGGCTTAGATATAATAAAATATAATTTATTCCTTAAATAAGGTGAACACAGCAATATAGTACAATTAACAGGCAAGAAGATAACACTTACTTAGGGTTGGGGGATGGGGAAGTATCCGCTAGCAATTCTCCAGCAGTCCAAAGACATTCAAGATGGAATCAGAAGCACAACTCCAGCAATCCAGTGACATTCAAGGTAGTATCAGAAGCACAACTCCAGCAATCCAGCACAACTAAAAACTGTAGGGTTGACACAGTTTATATACCTGTGCAACCCTATTCTTAACATTGAACACAGCCTATTGGTGAACAATTATCTATATCCACTCTCTAATGTGGAGACACAGACTAACAGACTAACCCATGCCCTCAGGTAACAATTAGACTGGCAGAGTTTGTTGATTGACTAATACTTAATCCCTAGACATTGGGTAACAATCAAGGCAGTTACTTTTTGATCACCGTGCTTAGGCTACTCAGCCGTCTGCCCTTCATGACTTATTAGCCTAGCAAATGGCGTCTGCATTTTCAGAACAGATCCAAAATAAAATACATATACACTTTAATATCTACACATATTAATAAGTTCCATTCTGGTGGGCTCAGTGGGTCGACCATTACCAGTTTTTAATGTCTACAGTGACTCCACATATTGGCCAAATATGAACTCTCTGCGACCTCCAGAACTGGGGATACAGAAATGCACTTTAAAACATTAGAATACATGCTTATAATGAAACATGGGAACAGGGGAACATACATTTTCAAGGTACAACAAGGTGCAAACCTCATCCCTGGACCGCAGTCCAGTTAACTCCATGTCTCTCTGGTGAGGTCAGGGGATGGCCATATGGGGTGCAACCCCTTTAATACCGGGCCACCCCCTTTCTCCCTCTACACTTGCTTCCTGTCCAAAGACCCAAGACCTAAACCTGTCTCCATACAGGGACAACCTGAGTTCGAGGTCCAAGCCATCCTGGATTCTCGTTTTTCCAGAGGTCGGTTACAGTTCCTGATTCATTGGAAGGGGTATGGTCCGGAAGAACGAACCTGGGTTCCTTTGGATCAGATTCATGCTCCAGTGTTGCTTAGACGCTTTCATCTCAAGTTTCCCCACTAGCCTTGGATGGATCGTCCTGAGGCCGATCCTCGAGGGGGGGGGGGGTACTGTCAGGACTCAGGGCACACGCCGCCCTCGGCGCTGCCCTTCCTTACCTGTACCGCTGGCTGTGGTCTCCTCCGTCCCTGCTTGGCGCCTCAGCCTGCTCCTCTTCCCCCCCCGCGGCTTGCATGCACGCCACCGACGCCGGACTTGTGGTTGCTCCGCTTACAGGGCGCACGCCGTGCAACTTAATTTATGCACTGCACCGGCCAGGTAACTCCGCCCCCCGGTCAGCTCCGCTCTCAGGCTCAGCTCCTCCCACCATCCTCCGACAACAAACCTGAGTATTAACCCCTGCCCTATCACAAAGGGCTCCTGGGCACGCCTCTGCTCTGCCCCTTCCTCCCATTGGTCCTCCTCACTTTATAACCCCCGTGTTTCCTCTCCAACCTCGCTCTGCATAGTTTGTCTGCCTTGTGCTGTTGCTCACTGGCCTAGCTCTCTCTCAGTTTCAGCTTTGTTACCGAATCGGCTTGTCTTCCTTCCCTCTCTGGCTCTACGACCCCGGCTTGCACTTGACCACGCTTACCTCTCGGATCCCTTGAACTCAGCACTTGGACCTCCATTTCCCGGAACTATGTTATCCTCGACCTCTGGCTTCGGACCTTACTACAGCACCTTCTCTACGCTCGGATCTGGCAAGTACTTTACTTAAAACATACTGGACACCTAACAAGCTCCTATTAAACCCCCAAAATACCCACAACATATATATAAGCATATGAGTATCAGAGGAGTGCTACTGAGCATGGCAATATGCATTAAAACCAGAGACATAACATAAAACACAGACAAAGCTCAGTTTTTTGCTTACAACAATTTTGGCCAAAAATGTCAAACTAAAAGACCATTTACTTATTAGATATTTATCCATATATATTTAGGCACTGTACCGTGTATGAGTCTCACTAGATGTGCTAAAAACTGAGCTTTGTCTGTGTTTTATGTTATGTCTCTGGTTTTAAAGTACTTTACTTACCCTGGTACCCCTGACCTTGTCCACACAACCAATCCACAGCCCGGGCACGCTCACACTACTGCAGGTGCATGGTTACTCACTTTCCACCTCAGTATTGGGGGTTAGTCTGGTCTGCGGGGAGAACAGCGTGACAGGAACCTATGGAAGGACCCTCTCCTAGTTCGAACAGAGATCAAGGGGCACCTCCCGAAGGAGCAGCGGGTAATGGGCCCAGGCTGCATGTACCCATCTCAGTGGCTCCAACTAGTCCCCCTCTGGATCCCAGAATTCCACATTTCATTACCCAAAGACACTTTACAGAGACTGTTGCACCACCTATGACAGTCAAAGAAGCAAGCTTACGACCCCTATTTCCTAGAAGGGTACGCGGAAGAAGTACTCTGCAGAAGTCAGCGAGTGAGATAGCCTCCCACTAGAGTGGCCTATGATCAGCTAGGGGCCCCCCACTATGAGTTTCAGCAGCTAGCTAGGAGCAAGCTGGCCTCTGTTATCAATATTTGTTGAAATGTACAATATTGTTTAGAGTCTGAATCAGATAAGTTGTATGGAAATACTGCATTTTTTATTATATAACTTGTGTGTGGTTATACGTTGTTCCCAAGCGGGGACGTTGGTGTCTCAACCAGGGGAAGAAACTAGCCAGGTCACCCGATCCCTCCCTTACCTCCGACGTGGGAGTGGAGTGGGAGGAGGCTACAGCAGTGCTATGAAGGCTGCAGGAGCTGCAGGCAGTTAGTGGGTTGACCGGGTCGCCGGAGTTCCTTGACGGGACTCCGGTAAGGGCACCGCCATCTTAGATTTTCCGCGCATGCACAGAGGCAGTTGGTTCATGCGCAGTGTAGCACGAGCGGCGGCCATTACAAAGACAGTCACCGCAAAAGAACTATAGTTCCCATCAGCCCTAGGGGCTGCTACCACATGGGCGCGAACAACCAATAGGGCTGCCAGAAGCACGGCCAGCTAGGTCGATACATTTGGCACACTCAGCACACCACGCCAGTTGGCAGCAGGACAGAGAAGGGTGAGGTAGTGTCTTAGGTGCCAGTGGCCCTGAGACTAGGCCGAGATTTCCCCCAGGTCCCAGCGAGGCCCCGAATCCTCATAGATTGTGGTTGCTTCAGGGAAGGCCCCTAGATAGAGATGCTTCCCCAGTACTGCATAGTGTTAGGGACACAGTGACAGACGCCGCACGGTGACCTGCGGCCTGTGGTCAGGGACCAGACACCATCTATACTGAGAGACTCTTAAAGGTGAGACGCTCCAGCGGGAGTTCACCCCACGCAGAGGTGGACACCTTCGTTGGATCAGTCAGATCCTTTCATCAATCAGTGGTACCTGGTTACTGGAGCACCCGGGAAGGTATCATCATCTAAAAGTGCACCAATGGCCACATACACACACTGTGGGTAGAGCTACTCCACACACTTTGGGGTGGGCTTGGCTCTCTGGACACCGGGTGGTTAGGAACCATGGGCACCTCAGTACTTTGGGGGAACCTCACCAGGGTGTGGTCAAGGTGGTGGTTGGACAGTGGGGGCACTGCATTGGTACGGCTGTGCGAGGCCTGCATAGTATTGTGTTACAAGTTATATGTTCAGTAAATCAATCGTTATATACCGGTGTGTTTTCTTTATTGTATTGGGTTCTGTGAAGGGGTTATCTAGCAGCGTTAGGATCCCTCACAGGTGGAATACAGTATAAATAGTGATAGTATAAAATGAATTAGTGTGTTCCCAGATTTTTCCCAGTATTCAATACAAAAATAACAAAAATCAATGTACTACAAGAGTGGGTATTGTAACAAGCCAGAGAAACCATCAATGAATTGCTTTGCCATATGCTGTGTTGGCCCTTCATGTAGTTCTAGTGTTGTTAAAGTAAGGTAACTATAAAATGATAGACATCTGGTCAGGTAGTAGATATTTCCAACTTCAGTACCACAGGTTGAAGAAAAACTTTACTGACCTCTTTTAGCCCTGCATAGACCTTCTGACTTCACACAGTATGTTTAAGTCAAATGAAATACTGTAGTGCCATCTTCTGGCAAATGTAGCACTTTACCTTACATCCCAGTAGAGAGAAGACCAGCCTCGCTTTTTTCATAGCACTACATCAATGTACAGTATATTCCAAAGCCAGCTTTGTTTTAAATGTGTATTTGTTACATCAATACAGATGTTCAATTTATTGAATGTAACATTTGACTAATTGTGTATAATTCAAGAAAACCTCTTGCTTATTTTGGCCACTCTTTCATTCCAACAATTTGCCACTTAGAACAATTGTATTCTTCCAACTAGATAATTTGGAGAGAGTTTCTCCCCCCCCCTCACTCTCTCTCTCAATGTCCCACCCCCCCTCTCACTGTTTCTCTCCCCTCTATCTCACTGTTTCTCCCACTCACTGTTTCCCCCTCTCCCACTATTTCTCTCACTCTCTCTCTCTCTCTCTCTCCACCCCTAGGCACAGTTGTTGCGGCTGACTCCTTATCTGCTGCCCCCTCCTCCTTCTGAGACGTAGCGTCAAATTACGCCACAGATATCATCAACGTGACGTCGCACAGCATTACATTGCCATGGTAATGCCCCATCATTTGACGTTGCGATGTTGCGTTGAAATGGCAACAAGATACCGTGATATCACATTGGCGACTTCCACGGCGTCATTTGACACTGCGGTTCAGAAGTAGAAGGGCGGCAGGTAAGGAGGCGGCTGCAACAGACAAAATGACTTCCCATTAGGTCCAATAGGTCAGAGAGTGCGGCAAAAGTATATGGGGGTGGACATTTTTGCTGCCCAGGCCCGGGCCTAACAGGTCTAATGGGAAATCCCCTACTGCCATTTCGCTTCCTCTTTCTCACTGTTCCCCCATCACACACACACACACACACACACACACACACACACACACACACACACACACACACACACACACACACACACACACACACACACACACACACACACACACACACACACACACACACACACACACACACACACACACACACACTGTCTCCCCATTACCCTTTTTACTTTCCCTGCCATTCTCCGATCGGCCTATAGCCCCGCCCCTGCGTGTAGCCCTGCCTCTTACTCCCACCCCTGTATGCTCTTGCAGCAAGCCGAAAGTTGGAAGGGAGGAAGGGACTGGGGAGAAAGAAGGTTGAGGACCACACGAGAAGTTCCGTTTGTTGCCCACCAGTGTCCTATTGGGTTGTTAACCACTAAACATATTTTTGATATGTTTAATTTTTGCTACATGTCTATTTCTTACGTGAATCTGGACTATATTAATAAAGAGATTTTTTTTTTTTAAATAAACTTTCCTTGCACCTGTGCATGTGTAGCTGCTGAGTCCAACGCTGAGCTGGCTAAATCTCACCCTGAGGTAATTAGCCAGCCCTTGGTTGGAGCATTAGCAGGGCTTAAAAGCCTGGAACTTGCTGCACTCTGTGTCTGACTCATGTAGGAGCACGCTGCTATTGGAAAAACAGACACCCTTTTCTTGCTTAAAGACTGAGCCCTGCGGACTAGTCTGTTTAAAATGAACTATGCTAATAAAGTAATCTGCTTTATGTTATTTTGTACATATGCTGAATATAAGCTCTTATGTGTTCCATGTTTCAAGGCTTAATAAAAAGTCTGTTCTCAGAACCCCCACGTGTTGTTGCTTACTCACTGCAACAGCATCCATGCTGTGTATACCTCTCATACACAGTTCCACAAATGATGAGGCTGCGCTCGTCTGTTGGCTTCCAAATGTCTGTCAGGGCTTCTTTCTCCCGGAACTTCCTTCACTCTCCGGTGATCAGCCGGGACTATAGTCATCCAAAAATTACAAAAAAGCGCTAATCCTAGCGTGAAACGCGTTGAGGGGGAGATTGTGGTGTAGCCGTGTGTTCGTGAGGTCCCAATAAAGTTTTTTCTATAACCCGGAAGTGCCCTGAAGTTTGTCACAGGTTGTGGTGCTGGATTCTTTCCTTCCCATGCTGTATATTCAGAAGGTTGCACGCCCAGAACCGGAGCCCAGAGGAGAGTAGGACCGAGGTCTGTGAGCTTACCCTTCCAAGCTCTGACCTATCTTCTGGTCCGTTTATACTTTCCTGCTCCATTTTATGTGACTCTCATTGACACCACAGGGTGCTGGTACTAACTGCCAGAGCGCAGGACAGACTTTCTATTTGTAATACCAACACAGCAATAATAACAGCTCCCTGTCCCTCTCCTCTTACTGGGAGAATACAGCTCTAGCCCCAATACAACTGGGATAAAGTATGTCCCCCCAAGGTCATAGGGTTTGTCTGTGAGGTACCGCTACCCCCCTGATATCGTTGGCACCTCCTATTTTAATCACGCAAACAGCAATAGCCTCCCTCTATGAGACTGGCATCCGTGGTGTCCAAATAAACTCCCCTTGCACCTTACCACCGGCAGCTGCTCTCGTGGTCTCTGGGCCTTGAGGAGTTCCTTATTGAAGTCCTTCCCACTCCTCCTCAGGTAGGTGAAGGGTCCGTAACTTATGGGCAGCCCTACAACACAAACTACTGTGGCTGGGGTCTAATTAGGCCCTCACGGGAAACCTCTAACCTTATCCCAGGCAGCCTTACTGGCTTCCAGGACAGTCCTAGCACCTCACATGCTCTGGCAGCACTGACTGCACATGTCACAGTGACAGTGATCATTCACTGCTCAGTGTCAGAGTTCAAGGACATAGAGTTTCTTAAGTCCTCTCTGCCTCCTTAGAGTCAGCATGAGGAGCTATGTAAATGCCCCTAGTGGTGTGGAGGAATACCCTGCTACATACATACACAGTATATATATATATACATATATATATATATATAGTGGTTGACAAATCACCAAAAAATCTACTCGCCACACAAAAAAATCTACTCGCCACCTAGTACCAAACGTGTGCTGCTTGGGCCAATATTTACTCGCCCGGGGGTTAAATCCACTCGCCCGGTGCGAGCAAATGTATAGTTTTGTCGAACACTGTATATATATATATATATATATATATATATATATATATACTTCAGTGTAGGGAAGAACTCCCATCTGTGTCCTGCTGCTGTGCTCCCCTCCTTGGTCTTTTTCCCCCATCCCTGGTCTCTCTTCCCCCCTCCCTGGTCTCTCTCCCCCACCTTCCTGGTCTCTCTTGCACCCTCTCTGGTCTCTCTTGCCCCTCCTTGGTCTCTCATCCCCCTCCTTGGTCTCTCTACCCCCTCCTTTGTCTCTCTTCCCCCAACTTGGTCTCTCTCCCCCTTCCCTGGTCTCTCTTTTCCCCCCTCCCTGGCCTCTCTCTCCCCCTCCCTGGTCTCTCTCCACCCTCTCTGGTCTCTCCCCCCCTCCCTGGTCTCTCTCTCTCCCCCGTCTCTCTCTCTCCCCATCTCTCTCTCCCCCCATCTCTCTCTCTCTCCCCTGTCTCTCTCCCCGTCTCCCTCTCCCCCGTTTCTCCCTCTCCCCTGTCTCTCTCTCTCCCCCGTCTCTCTCTCTCTCTCCCCGTCTCTCTCACTCCCCCCTCATCTCCCACCCTCCCTCTCCCCCCACCGTCTTCCCTTCCATACTCTCCCCCCCACCCCACTCTCCCCATCACCCTCTCTCCGCCAACCCCTCTCTACCCCCCACCCAATCTACCCCACCCTCACTGTTTAGTGGTTCCACAGAGCTCCGAGCAATCGGGAGGTGGGGGCGGCCATTTTGTGAGTCGTGCATATGCAGAGCTGTGAGGCGCGCATGTGTAGAGTAAGGAGTGTGGCGGCCATCTTAGGTTAGCTCCGCACATGCAGCCGTGGGACTACATGTTCTAGAATCCCTAGAGGGAGGGACTGCCATGTTTGGTTGCCCCAGCCAATGGGATTCACACAGGAGGGAGAGACAGGATATCCTCCACATGCAGGGAGCGCACAAGTCTGTCTGAACGGAGGAGCCAAAGTAGAAGGTAGGGTCCAGGGAGCAGTGCTTCCTTGGCTAGGCCTAGACCTTGCCCCTAGGCCCCAGTTAGGCCCTGAGACACCAGTAGAGGAGTGTTGCAGGGAAGGCCCCAGATAGGGACTCTTCCCCTTATTGTTATTTCTGCACAGGTGACTGGACAGCCACGCGGTTCCCTATGGCCTGGGACCAGGTTACAGGATCCAGAGACATTGTTTGACACCGTCCGGCTGGAGCTCTCACTGCGAGGAGGATCAGGACCCTTTAGGAGAGAGGAGATTTGTGTTGGACCCATTCCAACTCACTACGCCAAGCACAACCTGGGTACCCCAGGACTGGACGTAGGGGTATTGGTGCCACGGCAACCTCAGTACTTTGGGGAACCACCACGTGTTGCGTCAATGGGTGTACACTGTGGATACAGTTATTGCCGTTATTGTATGTGTGTATGTGTTAGTAGGTGTATACAGTAAACCTTAGTTACTGTATATACATTGTGTGGTTTATTATTCTTTACTGTGTATTGGTTCCTGTGAGGGGTTATCCCGACAACGCTGGAATCCCTCATAGGTGGAGGCACTGCACTGCAAGGAGAAAGAGCTCACCCCAGGCTCCCAGAGGCGGAGGCTTAGGCCTCCTGTGAGCAAACAGGTATAGCAGCCCACATAGTTCCTTTAGGCATAGGGAAAGGAGGCTACAAACATTTTTTTTAAGCCTGGTTCCAACACATCAGGAACCATGGGTTCATGTTATGTTCAGCTGGAATGTTGCAAAGTGGTCTGTGATCTTTCAAAGTAACTCTTTGTTGTTGCATTTCCACCCACCAATCATTGGCTGGGTCATATTGCAAACAACTGGGGGGAGGGAGACCCCTAGATAGATCAGATAACATCATCTCAGCTTTAGCTGTGAGTTTAGAGTTCTTTAGCTGAGGCAGCTGGAAAGAAGCTGGGAGTAACTGGGAGAAGCTGCAGTGGACTCTGCTTGGCGAAAAAAAAAGGCAAAAGCTCTTCAGGGAGGTTCCTGCACACAGGTGTATAGGGTAATCCCAGTTTACCAGTTGTAAGTGTGTGTGTTGATTTTTTCATTTTTGTTTTTTATTATCAATTATTGATCTATTTACTACCTACAGGCATACCCCGCTTTAAGGACACTCACTTTAAGTACACTCGCGAGTAAAGACATGTCGCCCAATAGGCAAACGGCAGCTCACGCATGCGCCTGTCAGCACGTCCTGAACAGCAATACCGGCTCCCTACCTGCACCGAAGCTGTGCGCAAGCGAGGAGACTATAGAGCATGTTACAAATGTGTTATTTACATCAGTTATGCACGTATATGACGATTGCAGTACAGTACATGCATCGATAAGTGGGAAAAAGGTAGTGCTTCACTTTAAGTACATTTTCACTTTACATACATGCTCCGGTCCCATTGCGTATGTTAATGCGGGGTATGCCTGTATGTGTTATATATTTTACCATGATCAGTAGTTATACCGTGGTTTTTAGGTCCTTGTTTGGACTTTATGCAGATACCTTGCAATAAATGTATACATATTTTATTGAACCCCGGTGCACTGTTTGCATCTTTCTTGTCGTTTATGGTGAGATCTCCTTAGGGAGATCTCACATAAGAGCCCTTTGGGAGCATCCCCAGGCGTATACAGTAGCTGCAAGGGGCTCTGATTTCACGACATACATAATGACAGCACAAGCGCGGATTCCTTGCCTTTGGCAGGAATCAGAATCAATGACTTACTTATTAATGACTTTAAGATTTTTTTTTTACCAAATTTACATTTTCCCCAAAATCCAAAACCAAGCCACCTTAGTCAAACATCTACTCTAAAAAAACCATCTCTTATAATTAAGCTCCTTTTGTAACCAAATTATTTGTAAAAAAAAAAGAGGTAAATGGATCTGATAAGTGTTTTTACGACACATTAGATTTCATGCCCCTATAGTAGTAGATATAGCAGCGATATGTGTGATTAATGTAGGAAAGTGTTCATATAAAATCTGAGCACATATACTTTGTATAAATGGTTATTTTGTCGTCATCTACATCCTGTAACAATGCCAGGACATGAAAGAGATATTTGAAGAGCTCAAGAGGTTCCCAGTGGCTGAAGATGGAATTGATTAAAGTTCAGGGGCAGGGATTAGTCTCATCTCCCGCCAGGACCAGGAGATGATATGGCTGTAGTCAGCCAGGTTAGGCAGAGCCAAGGTCAAACTGAAGAATCAGACAGAGGTCTTGAGTCCAGAAACTCCCAGGGGTACTGGCAGTAGCAGGGTGAACCTTGTTGTACTAGCAAGGAAAGGTGGCTGGTTATTTGATTTTATTGGAAATCAGGGAGGCATGCCAATGAGTTGGTGAAGTTTATCAGTTGGCCAATATCAAGCCTGGGGATGGTGCCAAGTGTATAATCCCACAGCAAAAGTATAAGACCCAGCAATATAGTTTATCATTTGCTGCATATTTCACATGCAGGTCCACTGCTTCTGGCTGGTGGTGTCCTGGGTTCCAATTCCCTAAGATGTGACAAAGCCATTCTCAATGATATACTGTATCATATAGGTGAACATGAGTATTGTGCTCTCAGAGCCCTTGAATATAAAAGATCTGACCTATACTGTAGGTCAGGCCCAGTAAAATTATATACAAAATGGCATCCAGGCAGAACTGAGCACAGATGATCATAACGTGGACATTTTGTATAGAGTATGAGTTATATTAAAGCCTGTTATGTTTGGGTACAATTTACACACTGCTATGTTAACTTAATAAAGGGCACACTTTAAGGGACATTTTAAATACTAAGAAAAGAAAAAAACATTTAGGTAAATAACTTGAGTATATCAAAAACCTTTTTGTGCTTTTACACTGTGCTTGTTTTAGGTAAGGTATGTTCCCAAAACGTTAAAGCAAAATAAATACAACAGGCAGTTAGTTGGTATAACAAAGCATTTCCTCAAAGTACTGTAGGGAACAAAGTTACTCAGAAAAAATCATGTTTGAAGAAACAGGCAGTTAGCCTTAATATTTAGTCTACCTTAAAATAATATTTCCAACGGAGAGATTATATTTTAATGCCCACCTGCCCAGATAACGAATGTACAGAATCTCCTGATACTGTAACTCACTGCTAAATTGTGAAACCATGACCCTACAAATCACATTTAAGTAGAATAATTCAATAACCCAGAAGGTTCCTGTGATTTTGCTTTGGTGTCTTGTGTTTAGAGCAATCCATTGTTTCAAACACAATTAGCAAACTCCTAGTGTGAAGAATTTAAAGGAACAGACTGCAAGTCAGGCTCTTTTGAACAATCTTGTCTTTCAGGCAACAGCCAACTCAGGGACTTTGCTTCCTGCTATTGTTATCATGGCAAGACTGGAATTCCATCCAAATGCATTTGACCCTTCTGCCAAACAGCCAGTGCATATTTTACTGATTAGTATATTCCTGTGCATAAAGGAGAGGGGAGTGGCTTAGGGAGAAAAACAAATTGCTACCATTGCTGCCAAAATAATGATAGTATACAAGTATGTTGAACTCTTTGTCCAGCCAGTTATTTTTCACAGATCAACAGCACAGCCATCTGGAAATCAATTGGATTCTTGTAAATTCAGCAACTGCCCCTACATAGTTTTGTTCAGTTTAAAATATTTAGAGAGCATTGTGGCTGTAATCATTGGATTATGATTTTTTTTTAAATTTCCAGTTTTGGGGTCGTTGGGGTCAGAGTATATAGTATTTTTTTTAATAATAATGTGTTTTTTTAATGTAACCCTGACAATATTCATAGTGCTATATGTTGAGCTTTATAGGTACAATGAGTACCCGACCAAAGAGCTTACAATCTAAGTTTGGTGCCTGTTGTTGATAAAGGGATTTGCCTAATGTCACAATCCATGGTGTTCTTACTACTAAGCTTTTCCTTCAGCCCATGTACTGTATATTCATCTTTCTCATTACATCCCAATTGCAGTTTCTTAATCTTTTTCAATTATGGAGTGTCAACTGTGATTAAGGGACTTATTTTATATCAGCCATATCGGAAGATCAGGGCCGTTTTGTGTCGAAATTCCCATTGATTTAACGGGAACGACCTCATCGGCGGCTTTGGCTGATATTATTTATTTATACAAATGTTTTACCAGGAAAAAATCCATAGAGTTACCACTCGTTTTCAAGTATGTCCTGGATCGATGTAGAATAAGCCCCTAAGTAAGGCTGCGGTCCCAGTAACAGCCTGTGCGCACGGCGCAGTGTGCACTGTGCGTGTAAGCACCGCCCCTCAATGGGGCTGGGCCCAGTACGCACCGTGACGCTGAAGGTGCAGCCGCGCCGTGCTGCAGGGTTTTCCCAACTCAATCAAATTGAGTTTACTCCTAGCGACGGAGGCGTGTCCACGCCCCCGCCGGCGGTTCACCCAATGAGGGCGAACCAGCCGCGTGACATAATGGCCACGCCCCGCAAATACCAGACCACGCCCCCTCCCGTCGCAAGATTCTCCTCTCCTCACAGACCGCAGATCGCAGTTAGTGCTGTGCACGTGCCCCCCCACCCGCCCCCCGCCGGGCGCGCGTGTCACAGACATTACTGGGACTGCAGCCTAAAGGAAGAGAAAAAAAATGAAAGTGGACATTTACAGTAACACGGTATCATTAAAGGTCTGTGCATGCTCATAAGCAGATTTCTCACATTTGAAGAATTTCCTTTTTTATTGCACATGGCTATGTGGTCCATCTGCACCAGAAAGACGTGTAGCAGTAATTTACTGCAAATGACTAAAAGCAGAAGCACGAGGATGGAAAGGGAAGGAAGTTCTTCTTCACAGAAAGTATGGTGGATTCATGGATTAGCCTCGAAGCAGAGGTGGTGGAGACTAGAACTTCAAAGGAAAGCTATCATATATATGAATAAAAGCCAAGGATCAAATTAATTTTGAAGCTTCAGAACAGGAATGAAACCTTGGTAGACTAAGCGGTTATCATCTGCCATCAATTTCTGTGCTTCTATGTAGAAAGCAGTGCTAGTCATTGATCTGGTTAATTAAATGTGGGCAAGCATGTGTAATGATCTGTACTCATGCTGTATGTGCAACCTTTTTACCATTTGGTGAATAGCCGTGAAGAAAATATGCTTAATATATGAGGTATTGTGTTGTACTGCAGAACGGTACAGCATAGAATTAATATCTGTCAGTGGAAGTAAGATTCATACATTAATGCAGATCTTTGGCTGTTAGAAATGTCACTAGATTTAGTACTAGTCTATCACAGAGTGGTGAACAAAAATTGAAGCGCAAATAAAATCAATAATGTGTCAATTCTCCTTAGTGCTGCTAATGAATAACGGTCTGTAGAACCGTGCGGTAACAGTGGTTAAGTGAACAAAGCGCAAATCGGTGAATGCTGAAATAAGGTGTTAGAGAACAGTAAAATGTGTACAGTCCTCAAAATGTAGTGTCAAAAAAGTATGGTAAAGACAATATTTATACTCACTGAGGGATGTCCAGTGGATGACTGGTAAAACCAATAGAAATCCTCAAAGTGAGAAAAAGGAAAAAAAGAAAAACATAGCATAACAACGTTTTAATAAGCAAGATCTGGAAAAAAACATCGGTAACAAACTCACATGTTCCCAGTCTTGTCAAACAGTAAGCGTGTTATGCGCAGGGGTGAGCAAACTTTTTATGCCGAGCCCCCCTTTTCATCCATGAATCTGCCAATTTCCTGCCTGATGTAATCAATCACATGAAAAAAAACCTTTATTTAACGGTATACAATGTAAATACGAATACAGCTCAGCCCCATTATAGCACGGTCCTCGGGGGCCACCTGATCCGACCGCGCTATAACCAGGGTCGCGCTAATTTAAAAAATGGCCGCCGCGCACCCGATCGGGGGAAGGGGGGAAGAGGTGGAGTGAGGCGCCGGCAGCCACCGTACTTCCCCCAGCATTCCCCTTGCACTTCCCCCAGCAGCCTCACTTCTACCAGCACCGATCTCCCTCCCCCCGATCCCCACACCCCACCCCGGCACCGATTCCCCCACCCCGGCACTGATCCTCCCCGCCAGCAGCCCCGCACCCCAGCCCGGCACTGTTTCCCCCCCGCCAGCAGCCCCGCACCCCAGCCCGGCACTGTTTCCCCCCCGCCAGCAGCCCCGCACCCCAGCCCGGCACCGATCCCCCCCGCCAGCAGCCCTGCACCACAGCCCTGCACCGATCCCCCCAGCCAGCAGCCCGGCACCCCAGCCTGGCACTGTTTCCCCCCCGCCAGCAGCCCCGCACCCCAGCCCGGCACCAATCCCCCCCGCCAGCAGCCCCGCACCACAGCCCAGCACTGTTTCCCCCCCGCCAGCAGCCCCGCACCACAGCCCAGCACCGATCCTCCCCGCCAGCAGCCCCGCACCTCAGCCCTGCTCTGATCACCCCAGCCAGCAGCCCGGCACCCCAGCCCAGCACCGATCCCCCCAGCCCCGCACCACAACACACACACTCAATCACATCACACAGACAGACACAACAAAAAATCATAAATCACAGACTTTCACCTGGGGGGTGGGGGGGGGGAGGAAGTAGTACTGTAAGTCTGCTCCTGTCCCCCATGCTGCTGAAAACTGTAACGGATAACACAGGAGGAGGGGATGTCTGTGTGCAGGGAAGGAAAGCCCCGCCCCCTCTGACAGACACAGAGAAGCAGCCTCAGCAGCACGGACCTTAATCTAGCCACCCGTGCACAGCTCTTCCCGCCCCCAGGTTTCCCCACACGCAGCCCGCGCCTCCCCATAATAATCTTGCGCGCCCCCCAGTTTGCGCACGGCTGCGTTTAGGCACACTAAAACCTTGCTGAAAGAAAGTCGAAAGCACTGAAACAGTAAAGAATAAGACAATGTGGCTTAAAAATAACCCCATAGGCTTTTTCACTTGCTTTCATTGTAAGGCGTGTGATTATGGTCATAATAAAGCTAATCCATTGGAAATCCCTCAGTGAGTGTAAATATTGTCTTTACCATACTTTTTTGACACTACTTTTTGAGCGCTGTATAAATGTTACTGTTCTTAAACACATGATTTCACCATTCACCGATTTGTGCTTTGTTCACTTAATCACTAGTCTATGACAGACCCGGCAAAATAAGTGGTTGCAAGGGGTTGCATTTTTAACATATTTTGCTAATTGCCGACACAAACTAAATACAACCTAGCCTTTAGATTACTTATTCTATTATCATTTTATTACCATTAAATATGTGTTTATATTACTTTTGCTATTCTAATAAAAACAAACAGTTTTGATTGATTCCATGAGGATGTTGGGGCCCCTGTGCATACATAGGGGTACATACTATTTGTCAGTATTGCGATTTCTATGAGAGAGAGAGAGAGAGACTTCATATTGCAGAAAATCTAATTTTATTGAATTTGTACGATTCTGCTCCCAATGGAGTCTTTCTCATGAACACCATTAGGAGACAAAACAACAAAAATAAATAACGGGATCTTTCCCATATTGAGTGCCTCCCTCTATTTCTCTATGATTGATACTCTAGTATATCGAGGTGGCCTTGACCTAACTTGATTATTTTTCAGTGAGTGCCTAATTCTAAATACATATTTTTTATTATTTTATTTTTACTATCTGGACATTGGTCGCAGTTGGCAGAGATTACCACCAGTTTGTTCATTCTACTCCCAGTTAGCAAGTGATCTGGCAAAGAAGAACTTTGGCTCCATTGTTATTAAAGATGGATTTCAGCACTACAATAAAAACATGACTCGCTTTGGGGTACATCCTCAGAGCTCCATGAAATCTGGGCTGTTAACTGTGAGGATTCAGGGATCGTGGCGCCCGCGGCCCGGCCCCTCCTCATCTTCTTTACCTTCCGCTGCTGAGGCCCGTGTCCCTCGCTGGCACCACTTACCTCCTGCTGCTCTGTGGGTTCCCCGCCGTCCCCGGCGGTCTCTCGCTCCTGCTAGCTCTTCACTCTCCCATGCGGCTGCCATGTGTCCCGGCTGCGCGCGTGAACAGCGCGCGCCGGGTGAAGATAATTTATTCACTGCTCTAGCAGTGAAACCACGCCCCCAGCAGACGAACAGGACTCCCTGCCAAAATAAGAGTTCTCACCTGCCTGCCAATCAAGTGGACCTATCCAAGATAGCTCCACGCACTCCTCCAGGACTGCCTCCACTTCCGATGTGGACTCTATGATGACGGCCATGTACCAACAAATCCAGGCCTTAACGGATCAAGTGGCTCTCCTCTCCCAACAGGTACAGGACCTTTCTTTACAGGCACCACCTGCTACTGCGCCGCTGGCGCAGTCAGATTCTACATCCACTTCATCCTCAGGTCCGAAGATTCCGGCTCCGAAACACTACGCAGGGGATCGCCACGCTTGTCGTGGCTTTCTCAATCAATGTGAGATCCAGTTCGAGATGGCTCCGCAGCTGTATTCTACTGGTCGGAAAAAGGTAGCTTACACTGGCGACACACTTTATTCGAGCTCGGCTAGTCCCACGAATTCGGGTATACCCGGGTGTATTGAGGTTTGTGACTGTTTTCTGCCCGAGTGCATTGCGTTATTTTCCAGGCAGGGATTGAAGCATTTTATTCCCGCTGGCTGCAATACTGCACAGTATATATATATATATACTGCATTACAATTCATGAATTTATGCCATCTGGTAGACACGCGAAGCATTGCAGCCTATTAAATCCTAATCATTATCATTTAACAGATCAGCCGCCCGTCAGCCAGGCATGAACCCAGGCTGGTAAGGCAAACGCAACGGGGCTTGTCAGAGGTGAGGAGCGGCGCATTCCAGGTATCTGCCAGGTACATACTGGGTATTTGCTCGAATAAAGTGTGTCACAGCAGTATGTGTACAGTCTACTCACAGGTAATGCCCTGGCATGGGCCTCCCCGATCAGGAAACTGCGCCCGATATTACTCGAGATTACACAGCCTTCATACGAGACTTTCGACAGGTCTTCGATACCCCCGCACGACAAGGGACTGCTTCTGACCCCCTGCGGCAGCTTACACAGGGATGTCGGTGTGTGGCCCAATACGCCTTGGAATTCAGGACCATAGCAGCTGAGACTCGTTGGGGCCAGGAGGCCTTAGTCTCCGTCTTCTGGAAAGGCCTGTCGGACTCCCTGAAGGATGAACTTGCTTCTCAACCCAGGCCAGGACTTCTGGAGGACCTCATCACCCTGGCCATTCGTGTGGACCAGCGTCTCCAGGTACGCCGCGCTCAGCGTCAGCAACCCCGGTCTACATCTTTCCGTGCGCCTTTCTCCAGGTTCTTTACAACCTCGAGACCCGTCTTCTCCCCGCTGCCTGTGCTGGAAGCCCCAGAGCCGATGCAACTCAGAGTCCAGCACCCTCGGGCACCCTTACGACAATTTCGCTCAACCGGGGAGTCGTGCCATCATTACGGATCTTCTGAGCAGCGTACCCGTGACTGCCCACCATCTCCGGGAAATGACCAAACCCAGTGAGTACGAAGGGGCGCTCCCTGGGTGCTAAATCTCATTGTCCCCTATCCAGAAGGGAACTCCCTAAAAAATTGACCATTCCCGTCTCCTTTTCTGGCCCAACCTTCCGCACCTCCAGAGCAGCATTTATTCGATTCCGGCGCAGGAGGGAACTTCATGGATCAGACCTTCTCTGAACAAAATCAGATCCCACTCTCTAAGAAGAAGTCCCCCGTTGCCTTGGTCGGGATTGATTATCGGCCACTCACTCCGGCATATATCTTCTTGGAGACCAGACCTATCACCCTTTCTTCTCACTCCCACAAAGAGACCCTATACCACGTGATTCATGCCCCGGGTACACCGGTCACGCTTGGTCTGCCCTGATTGTCCGATTGACCTGGTACCTGGATACACCTTGCCAAAGTCCAAATCTTAGCCCCTCTCGTTGCCCGAGACAGAAGCCATCGATGAATATTTTCGTGAGAACTTAAAGCGGGGCTTTATACGTCATTCCAACTCTCCCGCGGGGGCTGGATTCTTCATCGTCAAGAAGAAGGATGATACTCTCAGACCGTGTATTGATTACCGGGGCCTGAACCATATTACGGTAAAAAATCGTTATCCACTCCCACTCATAACCGAACTCTTCGACAGACTTCAGGGGGCCAATCTCTTTACCAAACTTGACCTCCGTGGGGCATACAATCTCATCCGTATCCGAGAGGGCGATGAATGGAAAACTGCCTTTAACACCCGTAACGGGTACGAATACCTAGTGATGCCCTTCGGTTTGTGCAATGCACCTGCAGTTTTTCAGGACTTTATCAATGGCATCTTTCGGGATGTCCTTAATCGCTTTGTAATTGTCTACCTGAATGACATCCTTATTTTTTCCCAAAACTTACAGGACCATATCATCCACACGAAGTTTGTGCTTTCGCGTCTCCGAGAGAACCGGTTGTTTGCCAAGATGGAGAAATGCCTTTTTCACCAGTCCATCACTTCCTTTCTTGGGTACATTATCTCAAACAGAGGTTTGGCCATGGACCTAGAGAAACTGAAAGCCGTAATGTATTGGCCACAACCCAATTCCCTCAAATCTGTTCAGCGATTTTTAGGATTTTCCAACTACTACCGGAAATTCATTCGCAACTTTTTCACCATCATCGCTCCTATCACGGCACTGACTCAAAAAGGTGCAGATCCTGCATCTTGGTCACCCGAGGCTGCCACAGCTTTCAAAGCGTTGAAACAAGCCTTTGTCTCTGCTCCCATCCTTCGACATCCGAACACTAATTTTCCATTCACCCTAGAGGTTGATGCTTCTGACTGTGGGGCTGGTGCAGTTCTGTTCTCCCCAGGACAAACTTAACCCTTGCGGGTTTTTCTCTAAAAAGTTTTGTCCAGCGGAGAGAAATTATGATGTGGGCAATAGGGAGCTTCTGGCTGTCAAGCTGGCTCTTCAAGAATGGAGGCACCTTCTGGAGGGGTCAAAAGAGCCATTCACGATTCTCACGGACCATAAAAACCTGTTGTACATCGAGAATGCACGCCGCTTAGGTCCACGCCAAGCCCGCTGGTCGTTATTCTTCTCCAGGTTTAATTTTATTCTGTCATACTGTCGGGGCCAAGTTTATTTGAGCATTTACCTGGTCTCGGCTGCGACAGTAACCGGGCGCGCGACGTGGTGTCCCGGGCGCGCGCCGAAGCCTCGGAGGAGCGGCCCTCCGATCGGGGCTTCCCCCTCCCCTCTCCGGGTCCGCCGGGTCCCCCGGAACCCCCCACCGCCGTCCCCCACATCGCGGGACACCAGGGCTCCCTCGGGGAGCCCTGGGCACGCGCGCAGGGGGCGCAGGCACCCGATGAAGCGTGACCGCGCATCGGTGACGCGCGGCACGCCGAGGGGATTCGGCTAGCAAGCCGGGACACCTCCCGGCTTGCGGAACTAGCCGAATGCAAATAAAACGTGTCGCCTCTGTATATTCCCGGCACAAAAAACGTCAAGGCGGATGCTCTCTCTAGACAATACTCTTCTGAAGAGAGACCGGAAAAGACCACCGAGTCCATCCTTCCTAAACAAAGGATCCTAGCAGTTGCGGCCTTCCAGAATCTTGAGAAGATCATCAAATCACAAAAACATCTTCCAACTGGTCTTGAGGTTCCGAAAGACACCTTGTACGTAGAGCCCAAGTTCGTTCCTGAGATACTCGACTGGGGACATGCTGCCCGCTCGGCAGGACATCCAGGATTCAAGAAGACTTTGGATCTCATCCGTCGCACCTTCTGGTGGCCCAATATGGCCAAAACCATTCTCGAATTTACACGGTCCTGTCCGGTATGTGCACGTAACAAGATTCCTCGTCAGAAATCTCAGGGCCTTCTCTTACCTTTACCTATTCCGGAGCGTCCCTGTCACACATATCGATGGACTTTATTGTGGAGTTGCCTAGGTCGAATGGTATGAACACGATTCTTGTAGTAGTGGACCGGTTTTCCAAGATGGCACATTTTATCCCTCTCAAAGGATTACCCTCCTCACCCGCCCTAGCTGATATTTTCTCCAAAGAGATTTTCCGCATCCATGGGATTCCTACATCCATCGTATCTGATCGAGGCTCTCAATTCGTCTCCAGATTCTGGAGGAATTTCACCAAGAGACTGAGCATCTCATCTTCCTTTTCTTCTGGATATCACCCTCAATCTAACGGACAGACCGAGAGGTTAACCAATCCCTCGAGAAATACATAAGGTGCTTCGTCTCTAACTCTCAGGATGACTGGGCAGAATTACTTATCTGGGCTGAGTATGCCTTTAATTCCTCCAGGAACGAGTCTACCCGTGAGACTCCCTTCTTTATCAACTACGGATTCCATCCGGCTCGCCTACCTATTTCTAAAATCTCCTCTGGAGTACCAGCCGTGGACGAGCACATCACCCTCCTACAGGACTCTTGGTCCAGAATTCCATCTGCACTGCAAAAAGCCTCCTTGACATCTAAAACCCAGGCTGATCATCACCGCCGACCGGCACCAAACTACAAACCCGGGGACAAGGTCTGGCTATCTTCCAAGAACATCCATCTCAAGACTCCTTCCCCCAAATTGGCACCTAGGTTTCTGGGTCCTTTTTCCCTCGTGGAACAGGTAAACCAGGTTTCCTTCCGACTTCAACTACCTCAAAGCATGAGAATCCTGAATGTTTTTCACACCTCGCTTCTCAAGCCCTTCATCTCCAATAGCCTCTTTCCGGATCTTACTTCTAAACCTGACCCTGTGATTGTACAGGGTAACGAAGAGTACGAGGTCCAGGCTTTACCAGAAACCCGTCTTTCGAGAGGTAAGGTCCACTTCTTGGTCCATTGTAAGGGTTTTGGACCCGAAGAGAGGTCGTGGGTACCCCTTAAAGACATTCATGCCCCCGGACTCCTCAAACGCTTCCGAAAGACGTTTCCATCCAAACCATGGAAGGATCGTCCTGAGGCCGACCCTGAGGGGGGGGGGGGTACTGTGAGGATTCAGGCATCGCGGCGCCCGCGGCCCGGCCCCTCATCATCTTCTTTACCTCCCGCTGCTGAGGTCCGTGCCTCTTGCTGGCACCACTTACCTCCTGCTGCTCTGGGGGTTCCCCGCCGTCCCCGGTGGTCTCTCGCTCCTGCTAGCTCTTCACTCTCCCATGCGGCTGCCATGTGTCCTGGCCGCGCTCGTGAATAGCGCGTGCCGGGTGAAGATAATTTATTCACTGCTCTAGCAGTGAAACCACGCCCCCAGCAGATGAACAGGACTCCCTGCCAAAATAAGAGTTCTCACCTGCCTGACAATCAAGTGGACCTATCCAAGATAGCGCCACGCACTGCCTCCACTTCCGATTGGCCAGCCACACTTTATATTGCCTGTCCTCCCATTCACTCATTGCTCGACATAGTTTCCACTAGGATTACTACTCTGGCATTCTCTCTCTTATTTCTCTCAGGTTACGACTTGGCTTGGACATCTATCTCTGGCTCTCGACCCCTGCTTGGACAACGACCTTCCGGAATTCTCCAATCCCTGACCTTGGCTAAAACGGCAACGACGACGGCACTTCTTCACCGGTACCGGCAAGTATTGTTAGCTAACACCACCTGGCCTGGCAACGCCTAAAACACCACTCCGGACACGCTCCTTTTGCTGCGGGTGCATGCCCATATACGTTCCTCACCTCAGTAGAAGGGATGGGTCTGGTCTGCGGGCAGCACCGGCGTAACATTAACATAACGTTACCTAAATAGGTAACGTCCATTATATTTAGTCAGTTTAACGGATATCCACAAAGTTAAGTATATGCAGAAACAATGTATGTTTATCAAACTTGTATTGTTATGTTACAGTAGCTGTATTAACAGGGATTTTCGTTGCTTCGAGGTGCGTTGACCAATGCACTGCACATCCATTCCAATTAATGCAGTTCTGCAACAAAAAGAGATGATTTTCTGTACATATTGTTCTTGTTATTTGATCTGTACAATTTTTCTCAATTTATTGCTTGCACGCAGTGAAGTAATTGTGTGGGACTACAAGTTTTTTTCAATACTTCTGTCTATTGGTAATTATTGTTATAATATGTAGACACATTATTTTACACCCATACTTAATACAGTTGATATTACTATAGGTCAGACATGGAAATCCTATGGTACATTCACTTTAATCACTAAAAACCATAGTATAGTTTATTACATGAACTTCACAACACATTATCAGATGCATCACTTGACGTGTTTGACATTTATATGATCCATAATATACATATTTGTATGATACGCGTAACTTTCTGTAAGGAAGGGTTAAGTCCTATACTGAGTACAATTATTTGGGTACCCCTTTAGCAGACCTTCCCTTTTTCCCTGTTGGCTATTCCCAGAAATAACGCTATCATAATCATGGTCTTGATGTGAGAAACATCAGGTTGTGGTGCGAAACAAATGATGGTAATGTTATTTCCATGCGCTAATATTAAGGGAGGTGTAAGAGATGTGTGCAGAGGTACATTTAATGGAGACCGATTAAGGTGAAATTAAATCCTGGCTTTATTGAGCCTGTTCCTTTAACAAGGAAAAACATATGAAAACAAACAAAATAAAGGCCTACTCCGCTTTGGAGAATATCTAAATCTTTACTCCAACCCTAACTTACTGGGTGGGTAGCTAGGCTGATTACTACCCCAAACAAAACACACACACACACACACACACACACACACACACACACACACACACACACACACACACACACACACACACACACACACACACACACACACACACACACACACACACACACACACACACACACACACACACACATATATATATATATACACAACAGTCCAACAAGAAAAGTCTCTTATCTGTTTCTGTTGTTGTTGCTGGAGGGGAATGCCTCTCTGCTCTCCTGGGTCAGCACCCTTGTGAGGTATAGAGGTCTTGTCCCCTTGTCTTGCTGTCAGCATACTGTCCTTCTGTGTGCATCAAGACATCATCTTTTCCTCAGGTCAGCCCAGTTGTGGGCTAAGGAAAATCTTTGCAGTCCTCCTTCTCCTTATGTCAGCCCAAATGTGAGCTAATGAATCTCTTTTCCTGTGTCTCACATGAGGCTTTTTACAGAGCTCTCATTAGTTCAGGTGGAGACTAGTTAATTGAGTGGCTGCAATCAACTATCTCTCTGATGGATTCTCAGAGCTTTGAGGCTGCTTTATTTAAAAAGGGATAACTCCCTGTTACAGAAGGTTAATGGATATGCGATGTTATGCTAACAGCTGATTAGCATATGAGTAAGCGAGACAGCCATTAAAAGTTAGTGATCCAATATTTGTCTGGTTAAGGGCATCATAATGCTAATCACCTTTGCGGATATATGTTATGACTATCGATACGTTAAATGGATGTAAAGTCACAATGAAAGATTTTATGGAGCTTTGAGTATCTACACCTTTGTCTTTTACTCAATGTTGACCTACTGTAACATGCGCATACGAAATAATCAGCTCAAACTAACCTTTTGCTGTTTCAGGAAACTACAGTATAAAAGCACTCTGTTCCTGACAATAATTTCCAACGTTGTTGTCTCAATCGCAAAATCTTGACAATGATACATGTAAATTGTTAATAGGACAGTCATGCTTAACGTCCAATTTAACATAGCTGGCACCTCTTGCTAATAGCTTCGATGCGCAATGCACCACTGAATGGTTGATTGCATGTGTTAATAACTACCACATTTAAATGAATAAGAAATCTTGTTAAATAGAATCTTTTTGGGTGCTTAAGGGATGTGAACAGTCACTGAAACACTAAAGAGACTTGATTACATATTGAATGGGTTAATTAAAACACGTTGTTCCATTTCAGCTTCTCGTGTCACAGATCACCACCCAATTACCCTCTGCATTCCATCACCACAACTTTAGACATTTCCCAGCTGGGAGCAGAGGTTTAATTCATATTGTATACTGTGATATCTAAGGGCATATTGTTTTGCTGGGAAAATGACAAGATGATCACAATGCAAGCAGCTGAATTTAACTAGCATATTTAGAAACAATTTGTAAACAGAAAGCTCAGGTAGATTTTGTGGAAGGAAATTATCATATTACTTTAGTATTAGAATAATATAGAGCTTTGTATTATCATCTTTTTTTTAAATAAAATGTTAAACAAGTTATGGAGAGAAAATATGTAAGAAGAATGAAAATCAGTTTACAGTATGTCTCCTTGATCAAAGTGATCTAACGGTAGCGATAAGTTGATTAGGTTACTGGACAAACTCAATACAGGCATACCCCGGTTTAAGGACACTCACTTTAAGTACACTCGTGAGTAAGTACATATCGCCCAATAGGCAAATGGCAGCGCACGCATGCGTCTGTCAGCACATCCTGAACAGCAATACCGGCTCCCTACCTGTACCGAAGCTGTGCGCAAGCGGGGAGACTATAGAGCCTGTTACCTATGCATTATTTACATCAGTTATGCACGTATATGACGATTGCAGTACAGTACATGCATCGATAAGTTGAAAAAAGGTTGTGCTTCACTTTAAGTACATTTTCGCTTTACATACATGCTCTGGACCCATTGCGTACGTTAATGTGGGGTATGCCTGTATACGACAATGTGGTCGTTTTTGGATGGAAATTCTCATTAAAGTCTTTATGGATTTGGCCAAAAATGTCCTAAACGGCCGCTTTGTGATATAGAAGAGCTTATTCCGAAGTTGTCATTGCAAAACCTCATGTTTTGGCATGTTCATAAAAAATGTGAAAAAAACTGTATTCTCTACTGCAAATCGCATTTTCTAAGCCACTTCTACAAAAAGTGACAAACCGCCCCCGATTTGCAATTGCTTTAGACTTGAAGGTAGCTAACTCCCTTGGAGGATAAGGATGAGGACTTCCTATCTTAATGGTATCACTAGTTGTATATATGTCCCCTCAAACCTCCCTCCAAATAAATTAGGGAGAGAAGTTTGTACTGAAAAAAAACCATACCTAAGGTGTCCTGGGTGATATGAAAAACAAAAGAACAATTCCCGAGCTTCTACCAAAATGGGCTAAAATATACTAATGACATATTTACATTTAGAGCGCAAGAGAGATAGGAGTGAAAAAAACCCAAGCAATGCTTCCCTGAGGCAAATTCCAATATTTTTGTTGTTAAAGTAATGCATCTCAGACGGTATACTGAACAGAGAAATGACTCGCAAAATTACTTAGTATGTATTAAGTCCTGTTAACATGCTTCTTTTTATATTCTCAGATATTGCACTAGCCCGCAGGTTAGCTGGCCTATTCCACAAGGCACCAAACTTGCTAACCTGTACTGTATGCGCCTGGTGTAAAGACAATAATACTGGTGAGTAGATAAATACATTTGTACTCACTCACTTAAGCGTCTTCTTGAACCATCAGCATGCTCCAGTCTTGTAAATGTCCATAAAGCCAAGGTGAAGAGACGATGCACAAGCGTAGGGAAAAAATAGTAGCTCGACTGCTAATTACCGGTACAAAAAATTCTTTATTAGCGGCACATAGAAACAGCAAGGAGAATGATCCCCCTCAGACACGTTTCGCGCGACGTACACGCTTTATCAAAGAGTGAAATAAAATACAAACACTCATACATACATACCCATGATACCCTCGTTCCGTAGCCAGTAGAAATAGAGTATATCAAAATCCGCCCCACACCTGAGGTATCCGTAACCTCCTTCATCTATAATCGTAGGTGGGGGCGGTCTTCTACAGGAACTCGGGGATCATGGGCACACAAACAGCACCACTGATCGAAAGTGGGGCTATCCCTTTACAAAACTCTGATCGTAAAACATTTATATAAGTTGAAACTATGTACCGCACCCAATATAAGCAAAAAATATAAACACAAGTTGAAAATTAAAAATTAAAAACAATCGCTTGCTGGAATTTCTAATAGGATTTCAATTCCAGCAAGGGATTGTTTTTGATTTTTAATTTTCAACTTGTGTTGTTTTTATGTCTACTTTTTATGGTCTGTTAAATGTCCTTAAATTCTCTTTTTCTGTAGATTTACATCAGTATAACAGAATTCAGCATTCTTGTCGTTTGCACACAAAAACAAAACGTTTATTTTGAAAAAATTACTTACATACAAAAATAGTAAGAATGACGATGTTTCAAATAGATTGATATTCTTAAGAATAGTTGCACATAGTAACCTTCTTTCTGTTAATCTCTCCAGGTATTAACATTTCTTTCTCCTCTTCATGATATCATCACTCTGGCCTGGTCTTTCTTCCTCTGGCCTATCTTCTTCTCATCCTTCCTTCCTAAAGCTTACTAAGCTCACTGTTGTATTTATCCAGATAATATTCCTTGAATCAGCTCTCTTAATATATATTTCTATTCCAAATTAGGTCCTTCAGTTTCAAACTATGATCGAATAAGAAACAGCACACGTATTCTAAATATAGAATACCAAATACAGTAAGGACTGGAAGAGTCTCAGAGCTTTTGTCACAGCCTCTACTCTCAGCTAAAGTCACAGTTATCAATAGTCACTCAGTGTCAAACCTAAACAGGGTTTCTGCCTACTCTGACCTTTTAGGACAGCTGCACCGTCAAAATAACTCTATAACCGAAAATACAATCAGATATAATATATAGATATGAAGGAAAGTCCAGACTATTATACTGTATACTTTAACATTCTGCCTTTGATAATAGATTCATTCATTACAATATAATTATTGCTAAATTGGATTTCTTACATGGTCCTCTATTCTGCAGTTGCTTGCTGTTTTCAGTATTTAAGTGGAGTATATATATGCACGATCCGGGACTGATTGTTATCCATTGATTATCTAGCAAATTGTTGCATTTCCTTTCTCTCTGAGCTAGAGCATCGGCTTTTGCATTCACTTCCCATTTTTTTCTACAGGAACTAAATAAAAACAGGATTTATTTGACTTTTAATTATTATTTTTTTTTTTTTAAGTACATTAAATTCATGGATTTGACATTCATGCCTACAGTAGGTGTGTCTGCAAGCCTTTTAGTCCAGAAGTATTTTTAAATTATATGCTTTTATAAAAATGCTCAGGCATGAAACAACATATCAGGAAACAAGTCCTGGAAAATAACTCAGTGTTCGCTATTTGTCTTCAACATACAGTAAAAACCCCTTTATATTAAATACAACAACCATTACATTAGGACTACTGCCTGTTTAGTATCAGAGAGAGAGCCATGTAATTTGCAAACGAGAGCATTCAATTGCAATGCCCCTTTGGCACGGAATAAGTTGTTGTTCTCATCACCTTTGCTTTGCTACATCATTTTGCATTATATTCAACTGCTCTTAAATATTGTTTCAATCGTGTTGGTTTTTTTATACGTGACAATATGTTCTCCAAGCACTTGAGGGCACATCTGAACACTTACTATTGTACTGTTGTCCAACAACAGGAAAGGAGGTGGAATGATTTACAGGCAAGTCTAAGATTGGAAACAACACAAGGTTAAGCGCTAGAAAATCTCTTATGGTGATTAAAATAAAAAACTCTCCAAATGGAGAGAACAGTTAAAATAAGTGTTTAGGAGTGTTTTCAGTGAATCATAACGTGCTAATGGATATGTGAAGAAAAATGCCCTACAGAACAAAGGGGTGAAAATGTTGATAACTGTAAAAAGACAAATAATTTCACCCTTGAGAAAGATGCTGCTTTATCCGAAAGATGTTTTCCAACATCCATATAGAAAAGCAGTAACAGGTCCAAAGTGCAAACTCTCTCAGGGTGCATATAGAAAAACAGAAAAAATATACATACTGTAGTGCAAAAAAGCAATATAAATGCATACAAAATGGTCCAAAGACTATAAATTCCACACTCACATGGTATAGCAAAAATCAAGTGTTTTTTTCAAAACATGTGGAATCCTATGTGAAGGAGAGAGAAGTAGAAAACATAGTGCAAATGGGGTTTTTATAAAGGTTAAAAAAACATAGTGCAAATAGGGTTTTTATAAAGGTTAAAAATGGATAACAGATCCATGAAAATACATTCGCATACTCTCAGTCAATGTAAACATGAAGACCAGCCTGGGTGTGAAGATACGTTGTTTTTGGGTCCATACACCGTCCTGGAGATTAATCTGGTTGCATACCACCTTCAACGTCCCTCTTCTATGAGGATACCATCCGTCTTCCATATCTCTCTGTTGAAGCCTGTGTTCCAAAGTTCACTTTTCCCAGATACCTCTTCTACTCCTGCTCCTGCTATCGTACAAGGACAAGAAGAATACGAGGTACAATCTATTATTGATTCAAGAATTTCGAGAGGAGTGGTACAGTATTTGGTACATTAGAAGGAATTTGGTCCAGAAGAAAGATCTTGGATACCTCATCACCAAATACATGCTTCCAACCTCATTAAGCGGTTTCACGCAAAGTACCCTCTTAAGCCATATTGGAGTCGTCCAGAGGCTGCTCCTCAAAGGGGGGGTACTGTAAGGAATCGGGGAGCGCGTCCCCCGCAGAGCACTCCTTCCTTACCTGATGTCTCGCGCAACCCCGCTGTCCTTACAGTGCGCGCGCGCACCCGCAGGAGCTTTTCTGACGTTGCGGAGTCTGGCTTCGCTGCCCGCTTGCAACGAGCATCAACGTCACGTGACACGCACACGTGACGCGTGTGCACCGCTCCAAAGCTGCGTGTCATCTCTCTTTATTATGCTTACCTGTCTCCTGTGTCTCTCCTCCTATCTGTGCCTCCGCGGAGGCCGTGCCTCCACTCCGCCCCCATCTCTCATTGGTCATGCTCTCCCATATATGCTCAGCTGTGCCACCTGCACTTTGGCTGAGCATAGTTCCAGTTAGCGCTGTTCTCCCACTTTCTGGTTCCTTGTCCTGTCTTGCTTTGTCTCCTAGCTCCTTGTTTCAGATTGACCTCCTGTGTACCGACCCGGCTATTACTTTGGACGCCGCACTTTTTGCTTACTGACCCGGCTTGCCGATCCAGCTTACCTCAGACCATACGCATCTCTCCAATCCTGACCATGGTTTATGACCTCTACATTCCTACTGGCTCCAATCCCTGACCACGGTTAAACGGACACTGACCATTCTACCGGCTCCTGCCTCAGACCTCGGCAAGTACCTGACCATCGTACTCTCTCCAATCCTGACCCGGCTGCCTGACCATCCGCACTCCAGACCTGCCCCCGTGGCTGTGGGTGGTGATTGTACCCATTCCCACCTCAGTTCCGGGGTCCCACCTTGTTATTAAAACTTAGCAGTTAATAATTGTTGAAATAATAAATTACACATACTGATTGAAAAAAGTAACAATGTGTGAATATATAAAATAATAAAATCACAGGAGGTGTGGCTGATTAATGATATCCACTGGGAGGAACTACAGAGCCTCTTTGTTTGCCGATAGACGTCTGTTACTTATTTGATACTTATTAGAAGAAATTCTGTGTTTTAGATGGCCTAGTCAAAGTTTGGACCTAAACCCCATTGAAATGTTGTGGTAGGACCTGTATCGAACTCTCCTTGCAAGGAAGCCCGAAAGTGTCACTGAGTTGAAGCAGTTCTGTAAGGAGGAATGGGCTAAAATTCCTCAAAACTGATGTGAGAGACTGACCAGCAGTTATAGGAAATGCTTAGTTGAAGTCATTGTTGCTCAAGGAGGTTCCACCAGGTACTGAATCTAAAGGTTTACATACTTTTACACACATGGATATTGAATGTTGAATAATTTGTGGATAAATTAATGTTGAAAATGTATCATGTTTTTGTGTCATTTGTTTGATCAGGTTATCTTGAGCTATTATCAGGACTTAGATTAATATCTAATTAAATTTTAGGTTTGAAACATTTGAAAATCCTAAGGGGTTCACAAACTTTTTCGTGTCACTGTAATTTGTCATATTGGATGTAGCATTAGGGCTTTTTGTCCTTTGGGCAGCTTTTTAGAATGGAAAAGGTATAAAAGGAAATACCAAATAAGTAAACAAGAGAAGGATGTTGATCCAGGGAGAAATCGGGTTTCACTGGATCATGTGTCACTTGTTTTTTTTGTTTACCTTCCTCTGGATCAATATATTCTGTAAATACAAATGTAGGATACATAGCTCTGTCGTCTAAATTGAACTGGTTGAACTCGATAGATGTCATTTTTTTTAAACATGTCATGTTAGCAGTATTGTAAATCCCACATGTTCTCTAGTGGCACAATTAGGAAAATTGGAACTCACTTATTCCGTAGCACAGTACAATGGGGATTGCAGCGTTATCTATATTACATAAACAGAATCACATTCCAAATAAGGACATACAAGAGCCAACAGATACAGAAGGTAATGAGGGCCCTGCTTACAATCTAGGTTGAATAAGGGGCAATGTTGTCACAAAAGGTAAAGTGATTGCTCATTTTGGGATGGAGTATGCCTCAGCCGCACAGCTGATCATGTTAAGGTATGGTGGTGCGGATGTTAGGGGGTATTAGAGTGGAGTTTGGTCCAGCTGCACAGCTGTTCCCAATAGGGTTTGAGGGGGGGAGGGATGTTAAGGATATGTCAGATAGGCTTCCCTGAAAAGGGGAATTTATACATGTCTGACTGCTAGGGGAGAGTCTCATGGAGCATGGTAGGGAATTCCAGAGAGAGTGTGCAGCATGGGAGAAGTCTTTTAGGCAGGAATGAGAGGAAGAAGGGCAGATATCATGGCCAAAACTTAGGGGGTGTTTAGGGATATATTTGGGGATGAGGGCTGAACTATAAAGAAGGTAGCGTTCTCGAGAGTGTTGTAAATCAGAATTAGGGGTTATAATTGGATTCTAAAGGATAGAGGACGCCATTGTAGGTATTTGAATAGTGGCGCAATAGAAGTGTAGCGGTGAGTGAGATACTGTAGAGGAGTCTGGAAGAAGCATGTTGGATGGATTGAAGTTGGGACAGGTCGACAAGGGGAATGTCAACTAGGAGAAAGTTGCAGTAGTCAAGGCGGCACAAGATGAGTGAGTGAATTAAAATTTTAGTTGCGTCATGCGTGAGAAAAGGACGTATATTTCGGATGTGGAGACGGCATGACTAAGTGAGGGAGTGAATATGAGGCATGAAGGAGAGGGCAGAGTCAAAGATGCCCCTGGGCAGCGGGCTTAGGGTGTTGATGAGATTGTGGTATTATTGACACTGAGCGTTAGTTTGAGTGTAGGATGTCCGTGACGCCATAATGAGGTGGAGTCACTGCAGAAATATGATCTCATTTACTTTTACAGGGTACAACAGAAGTAACATAAGAGGCCAAAGAGAGAAAGCACCCAAATAAATGTAAAAGTCAATAAATACGTGAATTAGTTTAATAAGTTGAAATAATAAAAGTTTAAATAATAAGGTCAATCTTGGTAAGTAAAATAAGACACAGAACTTGTGTGATGAAAGTGCACTTGATTGATAGTAATAAGGCATCTACTATATTTACTCAAGTATAAAAGATAGGGGATAATTTTTATATACTCTGAAGCGACCGTTCAGTCTGTTTTTGGCAGAAAATCCCTATTGACTTTAATTGGGATTTTCTGCCAAAATTGAGCTCATGACTGCTTCAAAGAACATATAGAATTTAACCCTAAGACTGGGGAAAAATCAGCACCATATTTATTTTGTAAGATAATGAAGTTTAGAGAAAGCAATTGGCATTTTCCCTTTGATAAATCTAGTAAATTTAATTTGCACTGTGTTTGCTTTAAGTTTAGCAGCTGTGAGACTTGTGCGTAAATAACCCCCTTCATGTTCTTTTCATTGTAATCTTACAATACCACTTCCACGTGCCTGAGAATGAGAAGTGAGAGGTCTTGCATGCTTGCATCAGAAAATATGAAGGTCAACAAAGGAATCATAGTCAACCAACAAATTATTCATTTTTTCCAAGGCTTCATAATAATTTTAATCAGAAGTAGAATACGCACTACACACAAATAAGAACTTCCTGTGATGCAGTCAGGTTCCACTCGAAAGCAGCCTTTGCCGAGCAAATACTTCCGGAACATGACGTCCAACAGCACTAGATGTTCACATTACTAACATGTACAGTACTTCCATAACAAAATGTTACCAATATATTGCAAAACCTGGATGTTAAAAGTTGGCTTTGAGTCGGGTGACTTTGACGCCAGCTTCTCATTTATGACTTCATACTGCTGACTCGCTTTTTTGGGTGCTTTGCTTCTGTGTACAGCTGTGGTTTTTTTGCACCTGTTGTTTCATACTGTGCATATTTTGAATTTTTGTTACCCGTAATCATTTCAAAGAGAGGAACATAAACATCTTTTTGTTTCCTCAAAGGACTTTGAATTTGAATCTGTAAAACATCCTATAGACCACTGCTGTTGTTTTTCTGCCAGGCACCACCAAATAACTTTCCCGTGCAAGCAGCCCTTTCAATAAAGACCCGGATGCTTGGAGAAGAACAGAAGGTCATTCTCTAAGACAGGATGCAGAGAGTAAACTGAATGAGGCTGGCTGGCCAACAGACGCCGTACATATCAAGAATTGAGCCCCTAGGGAAATGATTCACCAGCCTGCACTAGATGCTGAACCTGCATTCACAGACCCTCTTTCCATGTAACTGCAATAACAATGCCTCACATTCCAGAAAACCCAAACACTTACTGTAAGGCATTTTTATGATGTTGTTTACATGTCAATCCTTTCAAGTAAAGCGCAATACTGTAACATATTATTACTATGTTTTATATTGCCACAATTATTTTTATACTATGTTACATTATAAAAATATATATCTATATTCATGCTCTGACCAAATCGGTTGCATTTTCTAAAAAAATTAACTACTTACTGTAATTGTATGCAGTGAAGGTGCATTTAAGGAGAGCAAATAGTGAGTTACCCTTTCAGTGCTAGACGTTCTCTGTATGTCATATTTAAAATGTACAGTATTCAATCCATTGTTTTATTGCTCTTCAATGTTACTGTAACTCGCACAGTTTAGGGTCTTTGATCCAGTGGCTAAGTGACACAATACTAATTAGCCTGCGGGCAGTGTTTGAACCAGAGTGTTTGGCTAAAGCACAGTACTAGAAATAAAAACTCAAAAATATCAACAAAGAAGGATATAAATGTAGCCATGCCTGGCTTGGCTACTAATCTACCCTGCCTGGCATGTAAGTCCTGGTATCAGTGCAGGCGGTGTATGCCCAATCCAGGGTTTTCCCCACCAGCAAACAGATCCCTTGAGTGACCAGGGAGGAGGTGCGCTAAGGCCTGTGTTCTGCCCAATAAGGGGCTCAGACCTTGGACCCTCCCCCTCGGTACTTAAGGGGCTTTACATCCAAATTGAGTCAGTCTATCTCTCCCTTGAGAGAGACATATCGTAGAAGAGTGTGCGTAGGGCTCTGGTCACCTTCTATCCCCTCCCATAGGGAAGTGGGACTGATACCTCGACTCTAATAGGGAGTCAGGGAAGAGCTGCCCTTGGTGCCCATGGCTGGGGGTGTGAGTCCAGGGACCATCCGGAGGCTGGAGGCATAAGGTATCCTGTGTATGCTGTTATATGCTGTGTGAAGAATAAAGACCGTTCCTGTTAAAATATACTTCTGCCTGGGCTTGCAGTCTGTCTGAGGGAAGAGGAGAGAGTTCTTCTGCAGGGGAGGCTTTCAGAATTCCTGGAGCCTATGTAGATGGAGGCTCTGACATCAATGTGAGGAAGAACCAGCTATCACCCCTAAAGCCTGTCCTGTCTTCCCCAACAACAACGGCAGAACCTCAGAGCTTCTGTAAACCAGCAGGTACCAGCACTACACACCTGGTAGCAGGGCAAATCTCCCAGAGGGTGAGGGACACACCGCTACATAAACAAAGACAATAGCTGTAGATTTTTGGAGCAGCCATTTCAGAGACTGTCTGAGAGGAAGATGTAAGCAAGTGGCTATTCGATTAAGAATATGAAGAGGCAACTGGCAACACTAAGGGACATTGACAAACTTGATAGGAGTTTACTGCTCACTGAGTAATACTGTCTAGAACATGGTACTGTAGGTAAGATTATAGCAAGGTAGCCAGCCAGGTAGGCAACCGTGGGATAGTGAACCGGGAAAACAGTGGGAGGCAGACAAGGGAAGACACTTCTGAGCTGGTTCATCCCAATAGGTATATGAAACTGGGAGAAGATATTGGGTGGTTGGGGATTGTGCACAAATCCGCACAAGAGCAGACCCATTCTTCTAGCAGCTAGGAGATTCTCAGCATACACAGTGGCCTACTGTAAGTACATTGTGGTGATTTTTACCAGCAGAAAGAATAAGGTAGTGATGTCACATTAAAATTTTTACTGGGCCCTAAGCTGGTCAAAGTTCAAAACAATATACAGTACACGAATAGGTACGGTACAAAAGGGCAATAAGGATGGTGCAATCTTTACACTTGAAGCCTTATAAAGGCTAAATTACCTCAATATGTACATCCTGGACGGAAGAAGACAAAAGCAGCGTGAGGGACTTTCAAATATCTCAAAGGCATAAATAATGTACAGGAAGGAAGCATATTTCAGAGAAAACAATAATACACTGGATCATACTTTAAGTCTGGGTCATAGTAGACTATATGGTGTTATTTATTCAACTGTACTGGTGCCAATCGGGGCATTATTATGTGGAAACTGACATTCATTTGAAAGGGACTTTCCGTACAATAGTGGGTAGATCGTCACTGTTGCAGTTTATTGAATAACGTCCTATAAATGCATATGGGACAAATAGCCCTTATAGAGTATCTATGTTGTTGTTGCTGGGAGACTAGGGATTGCTATATTGCAGATTGCTGAAAGCAATGATCAACAGTGTTTTCCTAAATCCTACTAGTGCCATGTGCAAACCACCAAGTATGAAGTTTAAGCTCAGGGAAGCTACTGCACATGTAGCGGGCTAATTCAATATGTGCCGAAGTAAACCCCAATCACTTAAGGTATGTTGAATTACTCCCTATGTC